>NW_026879131.1:0-25565 GCF_032173495.1 Musca vetustissima
ACATCATAATATTTCTTCTTAACATAGTTCAAGTTCAAGTTCGAAGATGGAGAATATCGGTCCAGTCCTTCTGGTACCTCCCCCACAATATGATTATAATTGTGCTAAAAATTATTAGGTTGGGGAAAAAGATATCAAACAATAGGACTTTATTTAACATGCTTTGGAATGTCCGATTTAGGCCAAATATGCACCGTTTTGTTGTATGATTTGTTACCATTTTAAAGGTAACTTCTTAATACCGCTCTCATAAATGCCCTGCTCTCTATTTGCAAAAAAACTCTTATAGTCATTTTTCACAATACTCCGTAGATACCTTTTTTATCATTAAAGAAATTTTGCAATGCAAGAAAAATATGTTAATCGCTTGGTGCCAAGTCTGGCGAAGACATTAAAACTTCAGAATCAAGTTTCCGATGTTTCTGGCAAGTCACTGTATATGTGTGTGGCCTAGCGTCGTCCTGGTGAAACACGGCATCTCTTCTATTGGCCAATTCTGGCTATTTCTGGTCAATTGTAAATGGTAGATTATGGTAGATTTTTAGCTCCTGGACGATGTTACGACTACTAACATGCGGAGCATTTCTCCGGTTTTATCGACATTTTCAAAATCCAAAATCATCAAAAATCCCTCAACGGAATCTATGAAACCAAAATTGCCTTTGCAAAAGAAAAACTGTAAAATGTACCGAATTTCTCTTTGTTCACTACCATTTTGAACACCCTGCAACTCACAATTGAATACACCAAACAAAAACAGCTAAATAATTTTTTTTACTGCGAAATGTCACCCTTCCAACGAGCATAAATCTGAAATTGTTTGATCGATACAATATTAGAAATCTATCAGTACACCCATCTGCCGAAAAAATAACGGATGTCTTTTTCCCCAATTTAAAATTTCACTGAGATTTGTTTTAATTTACATTGGTCCAATCCTTATGGTACATCGACGCCACCAACAGTCAAATGTTAAATTTCTTAATATTCGCCCCCTCATTTCACCTGCGGAGGAGTGGACCGATATTCCCTATCTTCAAACTTGAAATAACTTTGGAAGAAATAATAAGATGGGCAAAGTTTAGATGAAATCAAAATTTTCTGAAACAAATTTGGTCCAAAGAAACATGGGGTCTAGAACCAATATTTCGATGAGGTTCATTTTCACCATATCAAAATGTATACACCCTCATTGTAGAAAAGTCGATATGAGTCCACTATTTGGTATTTTCCCTGTATTTTCATTTCAAGTACCTGTGAGTATATCTATGGTGGAGGGTATCCAAAGTTCGACCCGGCCGAACTTAATGCTTTTTCACTTGTTTTTAGAGATAGAAATATTCGTAGGAAAACGAACCAAATCCTGGGAATATTGTTGATAGTGGGTTGTTTATGCTCTGAAAATATTACGTACACTCGGTTTGGAGATGTGTATTGGAACTTCAACATACAGGACAATGAGCGGGACCTACTAAATATATTTGCCTCGAATCTCCAATAACTGATACTTCAATGGGAAAACATTTTAAAAACCCGAAAAATGGGCGAGAACTTTATATGTAGGCTATTTCTGTAATCGGACCTATATCAAACATTTTCAGCAAATATGTTTCTCACTCTTCAAAAATCTGAAATTTCAGTTGCAGGTGCGTTACAAGGGATTCATAGCTTTCCATTCCATATCAATTCATATGAATTCAAATAATGATGTCCATCACACAATTGACTCTCTTAACAACAAAAGCCTTTCACAATTTGTCATCCACTTTTCACTGGCTTCCATTCTGACCTTGATATATGCATTTATAGTAATTAATTATTATTAAATGTATAAACAATAATTCCGCTCCATTAACTCTGACGAAGTAAATAGAAAATTAAATACCACGACAACAACAACAGCAATTCATTTGTAAACAATATCACATTTTCACGATATCAGCAGCAATATGTTTAAAATTATTGATTTACACCCAAGAGATGTGACCTTCATTTCATCTTTTTCATTTTTCAATACTGATGATAACTGCCAGGGTATGTGTGTTGAAATGCGAAATATTGAATATGTGTGGTTGTTTTTTGTTTTGTAATAAAGATTTTCATTGTTTGCTTGGACAACAATGGAACAGTCAGTCAGTGAAACAATGGAGAGAAAAAAATACATTTCAATTGAAAAACTTTTAATGATAAACTTTGAATCGAAAACATCTGCCCAAAAAATGTTTTCACATAAAAGAGTGCATGCGGGTGTTCACACAAAGTTTCGCAATAAAAATAACCAGTGTTTAATAAAGAAATTCTTAAAAAAATTTAATACAACAACTTCGGATGATCATGAGGAAAAATTGGGAGGATAAAATCCTTCAAAAATTCAAGTCCTTGAAAAATTATTTTAAAAAATCCAAGTCCTTGAAAATGTTTTTAAAAATCCAAGTTCTTGAAAAAATATTTTTAAAAAAGTCCTTTATAAAATATTTTTAAAAATCGTCCTTGAAAAAAATATTATTTTAAAAATCCAGGCATGTAATGGTCCTTGAAGAAAAATTCTTAAAATAACCATTGCATGTTAAAAAAAAAAAACTCATTACAATTAGCTGCCCATTTCAATTAAAGTAAATTGAAAAAAACTTCAAGTTATTTCCCCTCTTTCATTTCATCTTCTTGGCATCTAAGCCAAAGGACTGTATCTGCAAAAGGAGTGATAACAGAAAACACAAGTATTTAGTAAAGAAAAATTACAAAAACTCTTAACATTCCCTACACACTCATACATACACACACACACGAAGAGAACAAATTCTTATTATAGTTGTTGTAGATCGTTGTTGGTGGTTTTTGAGGCTGTTTAAAAATAACATGACACCAAAATAAACTCTGGCCATATTTTACAAAAAAGGAAGAAGCAGCTTACACTAGACAAATAAAGAAGAGTCTACAAAAGATTAGAGTGGTTGTGGTGGAAAATGTGTAGAATTTAAAATAATTGACTACTGTAATATTATGAAAACGTCTCTTCATATATGAGGTCTAATATTCTATATATGTATATACATATATTGACCGACTAAACCATGGAATGAATTTTCATCCACCGTTCACATTTTCCTGTACATTAAAAAATGAATGGTCAGCGCCACAAGATGTCGTCTAACGATCAAATTTTGTAGGTGTCTCAATTTGAGTGTAAAAGGTGTTCCCGCGAATGCTGGGGCGCTTAAATAATGTCTAAATTCCTACTTATTTTAAAAGACAACGCTTCGAAATATTCGTCGGATACCCCATATGCCGCATTTCTTATGTGAAAATAACGATATAGCTATGCAATTTCGCACATAATAGGATACATGGTATTGAAAAGAAAAACGGTACCGCCCCATTTTCTGTATTTTAGATGTAAATTGGAATCTGTAGGTTTTTGGAGTGTGATATAGAGATAATTTGGTATTCTGGGACTTCGGAGGGTGATTTACATATATGCAGAAAATTTTCTGTATATGCCCAAGCCCACATGTAAAAGTCTCTCATCATTTCAGTAGTTTCACCACCTAAATTACTGACATACATATATGTATCAACATAACCCCTACATAAAGGTACCCGCCCCATTTTTGATATTTTGAAAGTCATGTTTTGGAGAAGACAACATATAACAGCACTTTCCATTTTCGGTATGTTGGGGGATAATGGCCACGTCTTTTGATCGCATTGGCTCTAATTTTGGTCAAATGTACCTATCTTTGGATTTGACACATATAAAAAGAACAATCATATGTTGATGTAAAATATAACAAAAATTCCAAAGTTGAACACGAACCTTGAATTCCTTTGCAACTACTAAATCGGATTTGATCGTTTGAGCTCACTGGACAGCTGATTATTTTACCTGAAAAAAAACAAAAAGTAATTATAAAAATGTATTCCTTCAAAAGTTTCAGACTTTTTGTTTTTGATTGTTCCAGAAGCGGTTCGACCTTTTTTAAGTTCGCTTCGCAAAATGAACCTGGGCGTTCAGTTAGTTCCAGTTCTATCGTTTATGAGTATATGTTAGTTAATTCAACCAATATTGGGAATAATCTAGATGAACGATTGGATTAAATGAAGCGAACCTAGGGGTACAGTTCTTTAAACTTGTTCGTTCGCCATGTTTATACACTTCACCACACTGTAGTACAGGGTATTATGTCTTTGTGCATATGTTTGTAACAGCAAAAGCGAACGAGATAGACTCATTATTTCTTTCGAGAATATGCATAGAATCACTTTCTGAGCTGTTCGTCAGTCCGTCTGTTTGTCCACGTTGAATTGTAAACAAAGTAAGGTCACATTTATAATCCAAATTGGATGAAATTTGGCACAGGCCATTTTTTTGGCCCAAGGTTCAGGCGATGATATAGCTCTCATATATAATTTCGTCATATTTTATGTAAACTCTACACAAAACATTCTATGTTTATTCGAATGGGATTAAATTTTGCACAGTAGACATGTCGTATGTTTTGTTGAAATCGGTTTAGATTTAGAACTAGTTCACATATTTTCGTCCGATTATTGTGTAAAAGGGACACAACACACCCAAGGTTTTCCGATTATGACAAAATTTTAAATACCGATGAAAGTTGCAGAATGACACGTGTGTGGATTGATTTAATTAAAGATGTAGAGAATCGTCATGTAACTGTGAGCTAATATTAATTTTTTTTAATTGACGCACTGGAGGACAGAACGGTTTTTTTTTTAATTTGACGCTGTTCGAAGTATCATTGTCTGACATTTGGACAATTGTTATTGTTTGCTTGTACACATAATGAACGGGGTCAGTAGAAGTGGAACGCCACCCGATTGAACAACGCGTTCTCATTGTGAAATGGTTTTACCCAAATAGTGAACGTTTTGCGCCTAAAGATCTCAAATTGCGATCAAATTAGGCTCACAATCAACTATAAGGAGATACATTTGCCGAAATTTGGTCTGTTAGTGATGTAAAAACAACTAGTTCGATTGATCGAAAATATCGCAGATGTACGTGATGATTTTGCTCCAACTCTAGTCACTTCACTTTGACACCGAGTTCAGCAAATAGGTGTCTCGAAATCCACTATGCAGCGAATTTAAAGAAAGATTTTTATTCACTCTGGAACTAAAGCCAGCGAACCATGGGGCAGCGAAGGGAGTTCGTTAATTGGATATTGAAGAGACATATGCAAATACTGAGGAACTTTAATGTTGAGGCTATGTCAAAAATTTGACCTATATAGAAATTTTCAACAAAATTTTTCTCCGATCCAGAAAGCGCAACGCCATTTTTGTAGAAAATACTGCTAAATAGCGAAAATGTGCACAGACCTTCATATGGACAGTATGGACTCTTGACTACTTACAAAGCTCTTTCCTCAACTCCGTTGCCCCAGTTTGGACTTCGTTCATTAGCGATTCGCAATGGAAAATGCTTCAAACCACACCACGATACAACAACGACATCCAATAAGTCATTCCACGTGTCATCGACCGTTTGTCACTCTGCATCGCTGAAAACTGTTCGCACTCACTCAGTCCAGCAAGCTGTCAATGAGCATAAACCAAATCGTGTCCTTAACTGTCAACCTCCAGCGGTAGCCGAAGCTGAGAAGACCCTGCCCAGAAAAACCATAAACTATCTTAGCGCAACCTTGATCAGGATGGTCAGTCATCATAAATGTGTATCAAGCGAGAGTCGCCGGGATCGAAGATATTTGTCCCGTCCTAACATTTTTACAGTACACAACCCTTCTCTTTAATCCCATCACTCCACACATAAACCAATAATCATCCGTAATTTTCCGCATCCACCACATAAACACATAATCCACATTCAATCTTGCATCCAGCATCCGATTCCATCTACAAACAAATAGTAGACACCTGTTCAAAAAAAGAAGCTTTAAATCATTGAACTATTTCAGGGAAAACACCTTCTCTGAGGCATCTCTTGACCGATTAGATGTCAACACCATCTTTTTTGAATCATATTTGCCCGGAGTAAAATATTAACCCATAAGTTTCAATTTTTTTTTTATTTTACACAAAAATGTTTTGGTTCAACTGACAGCTCATTATGATGACATCCATTCGAATTAGTTGGTCTGATCGCCTTCCCGATGGACCATTTCTCATGGCCGGATTATAATTGTGGCGTTTAGAGCGACTAGAAAACCGAACAAAAATAAAGTTTTCTGGTCATTTAATTCGGAAATATCATCTGATCATCATTGAAAATTATAGACATCGTCCTTGACCATTACCGGAATATAATGCAAAATTCCCTGGCCATAAGCGCTACATTTCCAGTCTCCAGTGTGGTAATGGTAATACTAAACAATATCTGAATATGTAGACACATGTAAGTATTCAAGTAAAACATACAAAATATAATTGTTATCAATTGAAAGGCCAACCACTTCTCTTGAATATACTATCGACTTCTTCTGTCCATATTCTTCACACAAAAGTATGGGTCAATTTAACCCGCAAAATTTGATACCGATCTTCATTAAAACAGTCGTGCATATTCCATGGTCGAACCCTTTTTTCTGTGTAAAAATTCGTGATGTTCGGGTCATAATTGTAACCTCTAGGCTAACCAGAAAAACAGATAAAAATATAGTTTTTGGTCCATTTCATACCCTAAATACTAACCGATCTTTATCAAAAACAATTGGGGCCTTTGTTGGCCAGAACCGTCCTACATGCAAAATTTCATGGCGATTGGTCCATTATTGTTGACTGTATTTGTTTACAAATTATACATGTCTCGATCGACTCAGCTAGTCGAGATATGAAGATCGGTATACTAAAAAGTCCAGGACAAATATTTTGCGGCGTTACAAACTGTTGGGGCTACACAAGGCTATTACAACCTTACAACATAGTTGAGTAGGGTATAAAAATACTAAAGGAACATTATATTTAGATTAGGCCAAAACAGGGACATATACATCCCCTTCGGCAGCCACTTCGACTAAAATCTTAAAAATACTGAGAATGGGTCAGGATCCATGTTTTAGTGCAATTTTGTATTTTTGCAGAACCCTTCCCTATTATAAACCCACGCCAAAATTGTGGTTTTAATATGTTCGATTTATTCGTTCTCACATTTCGAAAGGTTGGGCTTTACTATCCTTTGAATATTTCATATAATTATACCCTTCACCACACTGTGGTACAGGGTATTATGTCTTTGTGCATATGTTTGTAACAGGCAAAATGGAAACGAGATAGACACATGGTTCCTTTTGAGAATATGCATAGAATCACTTTCTGAGTCGATTTACGCATGTCCGTCAGTCTGCAGATGTTAAATTGTAAACAAAGTACAGGTCGTATTTATAATCCGATTTCGATGAAATTTGGCAAAACTCACTTATTTGGCCAAAGGATTGATTGAAATTGGGAAAAATCGGTTCAGATTTAGATGTAGCTCCCATATATATTTTCGTCCGATTTAATGTAAATGGTGCACCAAAGTCCCTATATATCTTTCGATTTGCCCGAAATTTTGCCCAGCGTAATGAATTAGGTCAAGAATGATGTGTGTTAAGTTTCGTGAAAATCGGTTCAGATTTAGATATAGCTTCTATATCTAACCAAATGAAAAATTTAGTATCGGTTGCAGAATTACATGTTTATGGATTCAATTTCATTTTACTGGTCCTTTAGAAATGCGACGTCTGTTAGGATTCATCTGTTGAATATACCCAGAGTGGTGAAGGGTATCATATAGTCGGCCCCGTCTGACTTTACTACTTTTCTTGCTGGTTTTAGAACGATACTCCTATACTCCTTCAATATCCCTAATTCTAATATTCATAAGTACCTATCAATATTGACTCTCATGCAGGTATCTATCTTCAGTCGTTTCGAGTCTTAACATCAATTCCAGTATTTTCCTACTAACTCTATCAGAAGGCCCATTCGCTTAGCAAGGACTTTCTTTTGAGATAGTGATAATCTGGCCATCACTGTTATCTTCGCAAGTAAATAATATGACGTATTATGTCTGCTGTTTCGCCCTAGCCACCCTAATAACAAAAATATATAAATGTGACAACATTTAATAAGTTAAGAAGACAGCCTGCAGGCAATGACAACTACAATAGGAGCGGCAGTACCAACAGCAGCATCACTGTTACACCAGCCAGTCAACCAGTGATATGGACACATGCCAGTACTTATAGGAAATAGGCTTCGTAAGTATCAGAATTTTTACCAACACCCAGAAAGAAACCGCAAATGTTTTCTTAAAGATTGTAACTAAACACACACACACGGGCTCTCTATCTTCTTCTGAGGGCAAACAATGTACAGAATATTTTTCTTTCTTATTTTTTAAAGCCCATGCCTCTAGCACACACATATACCCAATGAATTTCCAGCAAACACTACCGACTAAACGAATGGGAGGGGTGAAGACGTAGATATAAAAACAGCAACAAACGTTAGACAGGAAATAAAGTTAAGTACTAAACGGAAACTAATGCTACTAATAGTGTTGGGATTGTATCAGTCTTCGTTGTTGGTTTTGTTGTTGCTACTTCTATTTTTTTGCAAAAAGAATAATGGGGAAATGGGAGTTTAGTAAGGAAATGTGCCTTATGGACTGTTTTACTGGGTATGGGTGTGTGATTCAAATGCTTGGCATAGTGCAGAGGACTCCACACATGCATAGATGTGTGTCTGAATATGTGTGCGGACGTTTACAGGGAAGTGTGCACATTATTTATGACCAAAACTTTTTCACAGCTTATCTGATCACACTGCATGTTAAAGTTAAGCGTGAGTTGAAAACGAACATGTACTCGACTTCGTCGTCGTTTTAGTAGTTGTAGTTGTTGGCCTCATTCTTGTTATTTTTTGCATTTCTGGGTTCAGGGAAAAATCCAGGAAATTTCATTGCATTATATTATTACTGGAATTGTGAGGGATGAAACAGTGGGATAAACAAGAGAAACGGAGGTGAGAGAGAAACTTCAGAAAGAATCAGAGAGTTGGTTGTTATCATTATTTAAATCGGAATTTATAGGATAGGAATTTTGTATTGGAATTTGAGGCTTCCCCAAAACATGGACTCATATCGTTTACAGTTTTTCACCGTCATGTACTCGGAATGCCAAATTTCAGCTACTTCGATTATAAAATGAGGCTAAAACCCTCATGGACCCATATTATCTGCAGACAAGTTTATCTACCTGCAAGAACACGGAATGCAAATTACAGCCACTTCGGTGATCATAGAAGTCCAGGATGTCAGTTTTCATATCAGACCAGAAGGTCTGCTTCCATAGGTCTCCTGTAGAAAATCATACCGTCCTCTTCTCTAGAAGAGAAGAGATGTATTTCTATGGAGCAATACATAGAAGACCAGAATGTCTCCTTTCATAGAAGGCCAGAAGGGGTTCATCCCTATATGACCAGAAGGTCTTCTTCATAGAAGACCAGATGGTTTTCTTCTATAGAAGACCAGAAGATCAACTTCCATATAAGACCGGAAGGCCTTCTTCCATAGAAGGACAGAAGGTCTTCTTCAAAGAAGGGGTTTTCCCTAGATGATTAGAAGAGATTTATCCCTAGATGACAAGAAAGGGTTCTTCCACAGAAGACAAGAAAATGTTCTTTCATAGAAGGCCAAAAGGTCTACTTCAAAATAGGGGGGTTTCTAGAGATGACCAGAAATTGTTCATCTCTAGATGACCAGAAGGTATTCTTCATCAGAAGACAAGAAGGTGTTCTTCCATAGAAGTCCAGAAGTTCGTAGAAGTTCAAAAGGTCCTCTTCCATAAAAGACAAGAAGGTCATCTTTAAAAGAAGGTCTCCTTTCATAGAAAGTCAGATAGTCTTTTCCACAGAAGACCGGAAGGTCTTTTTCCATCGATGGCCAGAATATCTTCTTCATAGAAAGCCAGAATTTATTCTTCCATAGAAAACCAGAAGATTTTTTCCATAGAGGGCCAGAAGAAATTCTTCCATAGAAGACTAAAGGACTACTTCCATAGAAGACCAGAATGTCTTCTTCCATAGGAGACCAGAAGGTTTTCATCCTTTGAAGACCAGAAGGTCTTATTCCATTGAAGACCAGAAAGTCTTCTTTCATAAAAGATCAGAAGGCCTTCTTCCATAGATGACCAGAAGGTATTCTTCCTCAGAAGACAAGAAGGTGTTCTTCCATAGAAATCCAGAAGTTCGTAGAAGTTCAAAAGGTCCTCTTCCATAAAAGACAAGAAGGTCATCTTTAAAAGAAGGTCTCCTTTCATAGAAAGTCAGATAGTCTTTTCCACAGAAGACCCGAAGGTCTTTTTCCATCGATGGCCAGAATATCTTCTTCATAGAAAGCCAGAATTTATTCTTCCATAGAAAACCAGAAGATTTTTTCCATAGAGGGCCAGAAGAAATTCTTCCATAGAAGACCAGAAGGTCTTCTTCCATAGAAGACCAGAAGGTCTTCTTCCATAGGAGACCAGAAGGTTTTCATCCTTTGAAGACCAGAAGGTCTTATTCCATTGAAGACCAGAAAGTCTTATTTCATAAAAGACCAGAATGTTTTCATGCTTTGAAGACCAGAAGGTTTTCTTCCTTTGAAGACCAGAAGGTCTTCTTCTATAGAAGACCAAAAGATCTTCCATAGAAGACGAGAAGGTCGTCTTCCATTGAAGACCAGAAGGTCTTCTTCCATTGAAGACCAGAAAGTTTTCTTTCATAGAAGACCAGAAGGGTTTTCGGTTGAAGGCCGGAAGTCCATCTTCCAATGAAGCCCAGAAGGTTTTCATCATTTGTAGTCCAGAAGGTCTTATTCCATCGAAGACTAGAAAGTCTTCTTTCATAAAAGACCAGGAGGTCTTCTTCCATTGAAGACCAGAAGGTTTTCATCCTTTGAAGACCAGAAGGTTTTCTTCCTTTGTAGACCGGAAGGCCTTCTTCTATAGAAGACCAGAAGTTCTTTTTCCATAGAAGACCAAGAGGTCTTCTTTAATAGCAGACAAGAAGGTTTTCTTTCATAGGATGGAACCAGATAGTATTATCCCAAAGAAAACCAGGAGGCCTTACTTTATAAGATAGTATAAGGTTTGGATTTTTGGACGTTCATATACAGGCCTCAGAATTCACCCCCTTACACACCACTGTCCGATCTGGCTAAATAGACAATCTAAACCCATGAACGCTCTGGGCAATTTGTATATGAAGTGATTATTTCGGTGTGAAGACAAAAGTACAACAAAAATGATTTTCAAACATTTATCAACTTTTTTAAAATTGTTCAAATGAAATATTCCAGTGAGACAAACATACACACACACGCGCACTCACAAACACTGAGTAAGTGTGTAAGCCGGTGAATAAATTTGAAGTAAATTTTTCATGAGAAGCCAAGCCAGGCGACAGAGACACAAAAAACAAAAGCAATTGTCCTTTATGGCAATTTATGCAAATTTAAGTTTCCGTTTGTCAGTTTTGTTTCTGTTGTTGTTGTTTGTGCATTTTGGTACGTTATCCTTTAGTTTTTAATGTAAACGAATGTGTGTCTCTGTGTTTGTTTTTTCACATAGTTCACAAGAAAAAGGGTCATGTGTTTATTTTCACACGTCCAACACAGACACACACACTGATACGCTCACACCTGTATGTAACATAAAACTTAAACACCCGTTACCGGAATCAACTTCAATGAATGAATGCAGTTCAATCATATGTGAAAAACAAATCAGACGCCAACAAACAAGTGAACATGTACATATATGTATTTGCATACATATATACATAAATGTAAATAAATTTTCGTAAATGTTACAAATATACTAGCAGATAGTAGTCATGCAAACGACTTCTTATCAGCATCAGACAATTTGTTGCCACACAGAAAACACTTCATTGTGTGTGTGATTGTATGTATAAGTGTGGTTGATTGTGTATTCTACTGTACTAAAGGGTCAGCTCCAAAAATGTTGTGTAGAATAAAAACCAAACAGGTGAGACCAAATCAATCGCTTGCAAATTTTCCGGAAATACACCGAAGTTCAGTGCAGTATACAATCAAACAAAAATCATTGAAGAATGCTGAAGCAGTTGGTGCCGACTATGAAGTACCTTACAACGATATAGGTAAAGTTATTATACCCTCCACCGGAAGTTGGGGTATATATATTAAGATTATTTTTCTGTTTCAACACCCCGAAATATTTACCGGAGATCATATTAAGTGTGTATATTCTTGATCGGAATAAAATACTATAACGATTTAGCCATGTCCTTTGTCTGTTGAAACCAGAGACAGAGATTGCAATCTTTAAGATAGAGTTTTGAAGTTTTGCTCACATATTGCTTTACTTCCATAGAACACCAGTTTTCATATATCTGTAATACCCCATATTCGGTATTTTGAAGGTTTTAACAGCATTTTTCTACCAAAGGCCTGGAATTTCAAATCCCCGACTGACATACATATATGCAGAAAATATAGGTCCAGGTGTTGACTTGGCTCTAATAAAAGTGTTCTTAGAGTGTGGAAAACATATTGACATAGTTTGGAGGGATAGAGGCTGTTATTTGGCATTCTGTTTGCTTGGAAGGTGGCAAATGTCGCTGCTGTTGGTGCGGTTGTTTCCACAAGCTCCCATATAAAGATCACGCTCCATTTTCAGTATTTCGATGATTTTAGCTCCATTATCCAACTGAAAGGGCTGCAATCCGCGGCACTTTAAACCTTTACTCATAACTACAAAGCAAACAGCAATTTATATAATTCAAATTTTTTATTAAATTTATGTATTTTTACTTATTGAACATGTCTGTATCAAAATTTTAATTTCTAGAAAAACTGGACTATATCTTCCGTTTTTATAACGCCTCACCACACTGTGTACAGGGTATTATGTCTTTGTGCATATGTTTGTAACAGGCCAAAGGAACACATGGTTTGAGAATATGCATATAATCACTTTCTGAGTCGGTTTATGCATGTCCGTCCGCGTCCGTCTGTCTGTTGATGTTAAATTGTAAATAAAGTGCAGGTCAACATGGTCTAGCCACCGTAGTCACTGCAGCTCAATACGACTGACTATGTCGAGGTCCGCGTATAAATTGTAGAGCTCGTGGTTCATTCGACGCCGATAATCACTGTCGACGCAGATCGGCCCGTAAATTCAAAAACCCCAAGAGCTGCCTCATCTGCTTGTGCATGTACCCATGCCTCTGATCCATATAATAGCACGGGTAGTATCAGCGTAGGATGTTAAAAAGATCAGTAGGATGTTAAAAAGATCACACAACAAAATGTCACCTTGTCTGAATCCTCGTTCGGTATTGAAGGGCGGCGATAGGTCCTTTCCTACTTTAACTGCTGATCTTGTGCCACTTAAAGTTATCCTGCATAGCCGTATTAATTTTACAGGAATGCCGAACGTAGACATGCCTTTAACACCTCTGAACGGATAGGGCTGTCGAATGCGGCTTTGTAGTCGACAAAAAGGTGGTATGTGTCGATGTGTTTTTTGTGGATCTTTTCCAGGATTTGGCGCAGAGGGAAAATCTGGTCAATGGTGGATTTGCCAGGTCTGAAGCCGCATTGGTATGGTCCAATGATGTCATTTACCATTGGCTTCAACCATTCCCACAGCACACTATATATGTGATGGGAAGGAGACTTATTCCTCTTTTGTGCACGGGACACAGGATGCTGAGGTTCCCATCATTGGGCATTCATTCATCTAGCCAAATTGTACTAATCAGCTGGTGCATGCTCCTGACCAGCATTTGGCCACTAGTCTTGAATAGTTCGGCTGGTAATCCATCGGCTCCTGCTGCTTTGTTGCTTTTATGACCGATTAATTGCTTTTATGACCTCATCTTGGCTAGTTGGTATACACTCTATACCATCATCTCTTTTTGGTTCTGGGGTATCTTCTTCAACGCCACTATTTGATACCAGAAGCTTTTCAAAATGCTCCTTCCAGATCCTCAACACGCTGTCTGTATCTGTCACGCTGTCTGTTTCCTTTTTCATCTCTACAGGAGGATGTGCCTGCACCAAAGCCTTCGGTTTGGTGTTTTACCTGTTGGTAAAATTTCCGTACTTCATTCTGACTCCTGTACATCTCGATTTGCTCACGCTCATGTTTTTCTTGTTCTTTTTTCTGAAAACACGCTTCTCCTCTCTCTTGTTCTCCCGATAATTCTCCATCACGTTGCATGTTGCTACTCTCTGCAGTGTTGCCCTATACGCTGCGTTTTTCACATCAGTAGCATTACGATACTCCTGATCGTACCATGGGTTTCTTGGTGGTGGTTTTTGGTACCCAAGTGTTTCTTATGCTGCAGTTTGTAGGGAATGGGCAATTCTTTGCCCTTGTGCTTCTATACTATTATCGGGACAAGACGTGCTTTCTTCAAGCAGATGGGTAAGTTGAGCGGAGTAGGCCTCGGCTACCTGTTGTGTTTGCAGTTAGATCGCACCTTTGCTGCTACATTAAGTCGGGTGCGTACCTTGGCTGCCACAAGGTAATGGTCGCTTCTCGGATCGATCGGACGTCTAAAACATTGGATGAATGCCTTCCGTCTATCACAACATGATCAATTTGATTTCTCGTTGCTTGATCAGTAGAGATCCAGGTGGCCTTGTGTATATCGAGATGCTTGAATCTGGAGCTGCTAACTACCATGTTTTTTGCTGCCGCGAAGTCAATCTGCCTCATGCCGTTGTCGGATGTTTCTTCATGAAGGCTGAATTTTCCGACTGTGGGGCCAAAGATATTTTCCCTTCCGATTTTTGCATTAAAATCTCCTAGCAAGATTTTAATGTCATGGCCAGGGCAACGGTCATATGCTGTTTCTAGGCGCTCGCAAACTATGTCTTTGGTCTGTTCATCCGTATAAAAACGAAGTTCTTCTACATCAGTCTCATTTGCGCCCATGCTCCGACCGAAGATAAAGGAGCATGGGCGCAAATGAGACTGATGTAGAAGAAATTCGTTTTTATACGGATTATAGCAATTCGCTCATCTACTGGAGTGAATCTGGAGACGAGGTCTTTTATTCTCCTGTTAACCATATATTCGCAGCCAAATTCATGTCTCGTTTCATGGCAGCTATAATACAGGACGTAATCGTCTGATTTACTTACGCCTGTCCCTTTCCATCGCATTTCCTGTAAGGCAATATTATCGGCTTTGTACTTCTTGAGTACATCCGACAAAGCGAACACTGCGCCTGTTCTGTACAACGTGCGCACATTCCAAGTGCAGATTCGCAGATCGTGGTCCATTTATGACCCGAATATGATTAAATTTGACACAGCTCATTTGTTTGACCTAAGGATTTAGATATAGCTCTCATATATATTTTCGTACGATTTAAAGTAAACGGTGTACCAAATTTCCGTATAACTTTCGATTTGCACGAAATTTGGCATAGTGTACTGAATGATGTGTGTTAGGTTTCGCGGAATTCGACCTATTTACCAAATTTGATAAAAATTATATGTTTAAATTCGTTCAATTTCATATCAATATTCCTTCGAGAGAACATTGACATAAAATTGTTAGGTAGGTACATACCCAAAGTGGTGAAGGTATCATATAGTCGCCCAGTCTGACTTTAATACTTTCCTTACTGGTTCATGAATATAATTGATATCCGGTTAAAGGTCAACCACAATACTGGCAGCAGTTCCGGATCATGACTCTCCAAAGTGAACAAATGCATACATATGCCATAATATGTACGTTTTGACATTTCTAACATAAAATCTTGGTCCATTGGTCCCATTTAAATATTGACCTGCCATCCTTTCACCTCATAATAGTAGTATATATTTTTTTCATTTCGAGTGAAGAGACCATTCGTACTACAAAAACAGTGTCGAATTTGGAGAATCGTAACGATTAGCGAGTGTATCGTCTCTGAACGAACGATGTGTTTTAATATGACAGGTCGGGGACTTTTCATTGAACTTGCTATATCTGGTTAATCACTTTGAAAATGGTTTGAAAACTTATGATTTAATCCTTCGATTAAAATACTTATTTTCAATTTTACATAGGTATATTCAAATGCATTGAACGCATCTAACCTACTATAGTAGGGTAAAACTACTGTTTGTTGTTGTTCTACTTTTTTCTTCCATTTTACATCCTATTTTGCATATTGCATGCAGAACTGAAAACTGCAACTGCTTGTAGTTGTCCTTACATTTGATTGACAGTTGTTTGCAATATTAATTGCCATAATATTTTGCTGTTGACAGAGTCTGTCGTCTTGGGCTTTGGCTGAGAAGTGGATAAAACTTTGGAAAATCTCTACTCTTTGTTTACTTTACATAATTTAATTATTGTCAAATTCTATAAAATTTTAATAGCTCGAATAATTTCTAATCGAGATTAAATCAGTTGTGTGGGTGTGTGCGTGTGCGAATGCAGCATTTTAGTCTATAACTTGTCTTTAGAGAGGATTATGGAGTAAATTTAATGTGTAAATTTTTTATTGATTTAGTACTTTTAAATAATCTTTCAGCAAATATCTTTGCAAGTGATAATTCTTGTGTGTATTTTCGGATAAAAGGATGATTGGATGAAAGATAATATGCATTTTTAAAATTTATTATCTAAAAAGTGTGGAAGATATTTTTCTGTACAAGTATTATCAATATCATATTATTATTATTAGATTTGCCAACAAAATAAAAATACAACAAATATTTATACAACAAAATGTTTTTACAGGTATGCCACAATTTGTCTTTATCCAATCTAAATGAGCGAATACATCGGTGTAAACCGTAGGAGCATTGTGAGCACATCCATATCCGTAAGAAACTATGCCAGTAACAGCATCTATAAATATTGATAAAATTAATGAGTAACGATAAGATAAAAGTCGGACGGGGCCGACTACATAATACTCCACACTACATTGGGTATATGCAAGATTTGTTCCAAAGATTCTTATTATAACTTACATCGATATATATACAGATTTAAATAAAGGTTACCAAAAAATCTTTGAGGGACAATTGCCATATATATATATATTTAAGTATATATATAACAATATGCAAGGGTTGTCCGACAATCTATGCAAAATTTATTTTCAATTGGGCAGACTTGGGGCCGATTTAAATAAACTATACACAAATCTTTGGGTATGCTGCAGCCCAGCTCGATATGAATGATTTTACAAATCACATTGCTATTAATTCTTGCATTTTTGGGTATTGCATATGGGATATACCGGTCCACGTTTAGGTACAGCTCTTTTTTGGGGAATTTGAATTTTTTTTGCAGCATTATCTATCGAAGTCGCTGTAATCTGGCATTTGTCGCTGTAAGCTGGCATTAGAGGGTCAGAAATATCAAAATATATTTTACATAAGTCTATTTTTTGGCATTGCCCCACAAAATGGCAGTACTTTGGCATTCCGATTTTATGGATGGTGAGTAATATAGTTAAATAAATTTTTTGATATAGGTTCATAATGGACATAGTCTCCATATAAAAGTCCCGAACTGTTTTCCATATTTTAAAGGTGGTATCCTGTAACTTGTCATTTCGATTTAGAGAAAATTTTAACATAGGACCATACTTTGACATAGATCCCATACAATGATACCTCTCCATTTCCGATTTTGAAGGTAGTATCCGCATTTTCACACTGAAGTGACTACAATTTGGCATTCCGGGCTCTTGAAGGGTGGCAGAATATAGCTCCATGTTTTTACCAGTCCACATTTTCGGTATTATGAATGATATAGCCGCATTTCTCAACCGAAATGTTTGCATTCCAGTTTCGATGAAAATGAAATGAATAAATATTCGTTATATATCCATGCCTATATTGGACCCATGGTATATCCCGGCCGAAGATAACGATGGTTTTATTTGTCTTAGGCTCAAGTTGGCTATATGGTGCATAATTGAATCGGTCAAAAATATATATATGAAGGCTTTATCAAAATCTGTACCGATTGCAACGAAACCTAGCACATATCACTGCAGACTTAATTCGATACGCTGTGCAAAATTTAGATTTAGATGAAATGAAATCTAGACGGAGTTCGACAAACCTAACACACGTCATTCTAGGCTCACTCGGGTACACTGTTCTTGGCCAAATTTCAGGTATGAATATTAAAAAGAAAGCCTGTGTAGGCGTGGATTTTATAAATAATATTTTATCAAAGCCTATCGATATTTTAATGAATATTTTTCAAGGCTTGGATTTTTTAAAGAATATCTTTTTTTAATTTTTCGAAGGTCAGCGGACACACAGGGTTTCGGATAAGACCTTCTGCATACAATATTTTTTGCCAATAGATATTTTAGCCTCAAAAACCCCGACTTGACTCCTTATATCACCTCGGAATCTCTATGGAGCATAGATATTCTGGATCATAATATAGATCCTGATTGTACGGTGTTGCAATAATATATGGAGAGACGGACAGGTATAAATTACCATATAACGTGACTCTATGTATATTGCCAAAAGTACCTATGATGGGCCCATCTCACTTCCTTTTGCATATTACAAACTTATGCACAAAGTCGTAATGCCTTGTGCCACAGTGCGGTGTAGAGTACAAAAACTTATATAAATAAGTTAAACAATATCTCACCATTACATATCAATGGACCACCTGAATCTCCATGGCAAGCATCCTTTTCTGAATCCAGTTTATCACCAGCGCAGATTTTATTTTCACCAAAATTAGGGAATATATTTTGGCAATCCGAACTACTGTATATTTTAATGTCTGCATATAAAATTTCATTGGGAAAGGGACCGTTCTAGAAAAATAAGGACGCGAGGTTAGTTAAACCACTTAGTACCACCAAACATAATTAAATACCATCCTTACCTCGTAGATTCTACCCCAACCGATAACAGTACATACTGTTTGAGGTATGGGCTGGTTTTGGGGCAATTGAATTTCTGCTGCCCATAGATTATCCAAAATGATTTCATCCTCCAATTTCAATAGACCAATATCATTGTGAAAATGCTGAGAACTATATTTTGGATGTGTTATAACTTCCCTAACACGTAAAATTTGCGTTTCGGATGTTTTGTGCAAACGTTCTGGGGTTTTGGCTACAACTTCAAGACCCGATGAACGTGTTGTTTTCTTATGCCTGGGATGAATTAAAAAAAAAATTATATATACAGAGGAGACATTTCAGCTATTGCAAAATATTACCCACGTTTTTAAACAATGAGCCGCTGTTAAAATTAATTTTGAACTTAAAATTGAACCACCACACATGTGTCCCGTACCGAAATAGGTATTTAATATGAAATTGTAACGATTTCGTTTTCTTATTGAAACAGCATATTTAGCCAAACTATGTGAGCGGGGTCGGTAACCGCCGGTTATACGATTTTCTCTGAGACGGGTTTTAGTTGCGTTGGAACTGTGATAGGAGTTCACGGAAATTATTAGACAAATAAACAACAAAATAATTTGGAAATTGATTGACATTTTGAGAATATTATTAAGAAAAATAAAATAGACAATTCCAAAGGTTCCCAATCCCATTGAAGGCCTTTATGTGCTTACTTTAAGTTATCGATATAGTATAGACTTCATATCCTCCGGTTTTCGGTATTTTGATGATCTTTTCCTTTCGAATTTCGGATAATTTAAGGTCATAGCCACATTTTCCAACCAAATAAGTTGTAAATGGACATTCCGGGATTTTGAAGGTTGAACAATGCAATGATATTTGAAGAAAATTTCGATATAGACCCCCTTTGTGAAATAATCCCATTTTAAGTGTTCCACCCTATTTTCGATGTTTCGAAAGTTTCAGGGTTCTTGCAGAATATATTCGATATAGATCCATATTTTTACCGTAGTGTCAGTAATCTGGCACTCCGGGATCTATGCAAAATATTTTTTAATATAGATCCACGTCTTTATAAAGCCCTTATTTTTCTATGAAATGAATTCCAGATTCCTGGTGAATAAAATACTTGTTCCCTGTTCCCGATGAATTTTGGTATGTTGGATTTCCTAACCCCGTTGTCCAACCTGAGAGTCTGCAGTTCAGTATTTATTATTTCTTAGCATAAGCAACGTATTAGCAAATTAGATCGAATTTTTGTATTTTGAATAATTATCTTCAAGTGGAGCGTATAGAAAAGATTCATTCAATACTTTCCTAGAGTTCCAAAACTGGTAGCACCAACTTCGATCATTCCCTTTGTAATTATTATTATTACTATTGTAATAGCCCTTTTATGTCCTGCCAACATACGTAGCATATTAGCCAATTCATTCATTGCAGTTTCGCTGCATGACATTTATTTTGGTGGCATGTGGTTTTATGTCCTTATCCTGTGTCCTTTTTGTGGTTGCACAAAATACGTCCGTTTGCCATTTCTTCTCAGTGGTCGAGCATTTTTACATGTTAAGGACACACAAATTGCAAATTTCACATGAAATGGTTGTCGCCAACAGTTATAGGGGGAGGCTAAAAGAGAGAAAATGAGGCTTAAAGGCCAACAAAGTGAACATTTTCGAAATACATGAAAGGTGTATAGATCCATGAGACAATTATTCAACATGGATATATTTTTCCAAAAAATCGAGGAGTTGGAAAAAATAAAACAGAAGATAATGAGAGGATTTCTTAAGTCTCGAGGTAAACTAAGTTCTTGAGAGGGACATAAATCTGTGAGATTCGATATTGTTAAACACACAAAACCTATTGGACCCATAATAAATATGAATCTATCTCAGAGTATATAAGGAACATTCTATACAGGGTTTTCTTGAGGAACATACATCTGTGAGAATAGACGGTTATAGACCAATAAACCTATTGGATACATATTCAGAAAATTCTTCGAGCTTGGAATAGTAAAATACAGTGTAAAGAGGTGATTTTTTAAGTCTTGTGTCTACTTCAAGACAACAAATCTGTGACGTTCAACATCCCCATAAGGATATTGAACCCATATTCAATATAGATACATGTCTGGATATATAGTGCGAACATGTTTCGACTTTGGAAAATATAACAGATTACAACGAGGGAATTTATCAAGGATTGAGGAAACCTATGTTATTGACAGGGTAAATTTGAGGAGCATTCATCTGTGCTTCGATGATGATGGACATGTGTTGGGACACATGAATTGACCTAAGATCTTCATAGGTATATTTAAGGTATTTTATTAGGTAAGTTTCGATTGGAACCATATTCAATATGGATTAATATCTGGATGTTTTTAAGGTTTTCTTGGGGACCATAAATCTGTGGGATTCGAGGGTTATGTACGCAGGACAATCACTATGCGCCTGAAATGGATGGAATCTAGGGAGTCAAGCACAATGAGTCTAACAATATTATATAAGACAATTGCTCTTGTTTTGAATTATTTAATTATCCAGAGCCAATTCATAAACATACACATTCGCTAACAATGTGTTTAAGAGGATATTTCCCTTCCCCTCTATTAACCCCAATATAAAATTTATTATTTGCGGTGTGACCCTCTAACAAAATCCTAAAATAATATATATAATTGCGATCTAATTTAAATTGTCAAATAAACAAATTAAATTTGAAAAGCATACATCAAAGTTAATCTCCACCACGCACCTTTTCGTAAACAAATCGTTTAAAATATGTATGCATGGTTGATGGAATTATTTGTATCCCTTTTCTTTAATCTCAAATGAACAATCAAAAGCCATTTCAACCACAACAATAACAATGACAAAAAGGAGGACAACAATCAGTTTTTTTGTTCGCACAATAAAAGCGTTGACAGTTTCGCAAATCGGGAGCAATAAATTCATAGGACGACGGCGACGATTAAGTTCATTAAGGACATACTTATGAATGTGATTGTGTGAAATTTCCATACAAAAGCATTTGTACACGCGCATACACACGTTCTCACATGAAATATGTGAGCAAAACCACACACACACACACACTGATAAACATCCTTTTGCTGAAGATATTCCAAACAGGAATGCCATCTGAATGTGACAACAAATAACGCCTTTAAATGGCACAATGGCAAAGTGGCAATGGCGGAAACGACAATAGTAACACTACCTACACAACAGACATACAAACATACATATAAGACGACGACTAAAGTTGTATTGTTGACTTATGTGGAAAATAACAATTTCCGTTATTTTGTTAATATATTTGTTTAGGGAAATATCAAACACATACACACAAACATATATAATTATATATGATTGTAAAAATATACTCTTAAATATTAAGATGGGTTTTAAGATGGTTTTTTAAAATTTGAAATAAATTCTTTAAAAAATCCACGCCTTTGGTATTCAAAGTCCATCAAAAAAATTCTTTAAAAAATCCACGCCTTTGGTATTCAAAGTCCATCAAAAAAATTCTTTAAAAAATCCACGCCTTTGGTATTCAAAGTCCATCAAAAAAATTCTTTAAAAAATCCACGCCTTTGGTATTCAAAGTCCATCAAAAAAATTCTTTAAAAAATCCACGCCTTTGGTATTCAAAGTCCATCAAAAAAATTCTTTAAAAAATCCACGCCTTTGGTATTCAAAGTCCATCAAAAAAATTCTTTAAAAAATCCACGCCTTTGGTATTTAAAGTCCATCAAAAAAATTCTTTAAAAAATCCACGCCTTTGGTATTCAAAGTCCATCAAAAAAAATTCTTTAAAAAATCCACGCCTTTGGTATTCAAAGTCCATCAAAAAAATTCTTTAAAAAATCCACGCCTTTGGTATTCAAAGTCCATCAAAAAAATTCTTTAAAAAATCCACGCCTTTGGTATTCAAAGTCCATCAAAAAAATTCTTTAAAAAATCCACGCCTTTGGTATTCAAAGTCCATCAAAAAAATTCTTTAAAAAATCCACGCCTTTGGTATTCAAAGTCCATCAAAAAAATTCTTTAAAAAATCCACGCCTTTGGTATTCAAAGTCCATCAAAAAAATTCTTTAAAAAATCCACGCCTTTGGTATTCAAAGTCCATCAAAAAAATTCTTTAAAAAATCCACGCCTTTGGTATTCAAAGTCCATCAAAAAAATTCTTTAAAAAATCCACGCCTTTGGTATTCATAGTCCCTCAAATAAATTCTTTAAAAAATTCACGCCGTTGGTATCCATAGTCCCTCAAATAAATCCACGCCTATTAAATATTCTTTTTCTCTTTTCTAATTGAAAGTTACCCATTCTAATATCTATTAGGACTTCCGAAACATATACTTGTATCTGATTATATATGTATATTTCTTCATCACTTGATGTGTGTGTGAAAGTAGATGTCAGTCGCAGTAGTAGTCTAATGAAAAATTGTAAATCACTTTTGTGTG
The DNA here is from genome assembly GCF_032173495.1 of Musca vetustissima. Classification (NCBI taxonomy): domain Eukaryota; kingdom Metazoa; phylum Arthropoda; class Insecta; order Diptera; family Muscidae; genus Musca; species Musca vetustissima. The sequence continues at coordinate 23,345 of NW_026879131.1, forward strand.
CCATTTTCATTCACAAATGATGACTTTAAAACACCAATAGAACGACAACAGCAACAATAGTAATAATTTAAGGCTTCTTATAAGGAGCATGAAGTCAGTATTGAAAGATTTACACAACAGCACAATACTTTTCAAACGTTTTATCCATTTGTGGTCTTCATTGTCGTCATTTCGTATCGTTTGCCATTTTAATAAACATGTCACAATCTGCACTAATTGTTTTCTAAATTGTTTATTTTTCCTCTTCATTTCAGTTAGTCAGTCAGTCTGTCGTGTTGCCGGAGATTGTCTCAATTTGAGATTAAACAGAAGTACGAGATGTGTTGTCAACATTTTTAAAGATGTTGAAATGTCCTAGGAATTTTAGAATCCTTTTGAACAGATGGATTTATTATTGCTTTTTAGGTGGTGATGTGGTTGTGTGCTTATAAATCTATTTAATAAGGAAAACTTAAGGGGACTCAAAGGCAAATCATTGGAGTGTTCTACGAAGATACGAATACGAAGATATGAATGGAGGTATACGTATGTTTATGTATACCTATGCGGAATAAGAAAACAGAATATTTATTTGCTTGCATTAAAGGTTTTGTGAAAATTCGTATTAATTTTAATGACCTCATTGGCACCAATTGCACGTTTTATCGATGAGTATTGGAATTCTTACTACGAGGTCGATATAAAAAACTAAATTTATTTGTTTGTATCAAGATAGATGTTTATTCAAAAATTGATCGAAAGAAAAAGGCATTGTTCCGAGAGCAAGAAAAAAATGGTTGGGATCATCATTTTGATCTAAACTAATAAATATATATATATTTTTAACCTTGCATTAACAATACACATACCCATTAAAGGATTAATTAAACAAAATATATTTGAAAGGACCATCAACAGCTGTAGGCAAAAAAACCCGTTTCCGAAACGATTTGAGGATTGAACAGGATCACTACAATGAAGTAATAATTAATACGTTTTAATTTATTTTCATCAGATATTAAAGGTTTTTTTTTTGATAAGGCCTTGTACGTTTGGTGCTTAATAATCGTATAGCGAACATAACTGTCTGACAACGAATAATCTTGGATGTTTTGTCAATATTGATATTGATAAAATATGGCACAACTTTTTTCAATTCACCTAGGGAGGACATGATCCGGTAGAATTGATAGAATTGATATCAATCCCCATTTTGTTATTTTGACAATACAGGCCCTTGTTTTGATTAAGCTCCCATTTAAAGGTCCCGCCCCATTTTCGGAATTTTAAAGTTTTTAGCCTCATTTTCCCAATAATTTGAATATGCAGAAAGTTGTTTATGTTTTGACATAGCCCGCATATGAAGTTCCCGCTCCATTTTCTGTATTTTAAAGTTGTTTAACGCAGTTTCCAAACAAAGTGGATGTAATTTGACATTCTAGGTTCAGGGGGTGATTTATATCTTTACAAGTGAAAAAGCGGTAAGTTCGGCCGGGCCGAACTTTGGATACCCTCCACCATAGTTATATTGACAGGTATTTTAAATGAAAATTTAGGAAACATACCAAAAAGTGGACCTATACCGACATTTCTAAAAACGGATTATGTAAACCATAATAAAATTTTTCGAAATTTTTAAAGGATAATTATAGTACGTTTATATTTAACCGGATTTCGTTAACCCAGTGGGTTTCAATTGTTAATTCCTTTGCATATACGTCAAATAAATCCTCATAAAGTAGGTTAACACGGTAAAAAGTTCTAATGTACAAGGAGTTTTATACCCTCAGCCTTATGGCTAATGAGGGTGTATACACTTTAACACGATGAAAATGTGCCTCATCGAAATATTGGTACTAGACCCCATGTTTCTTTGGACCAAATCCGTTTCAGAAAATTTAGATTTCATCCGAACTTTGCCCATCTTATTATTTCTTTCAAGATTAGTTCAAATTCGAAGATGGGGAATATCGGTCCACCCAAAATATACGACTACCCCAAAAATATACGACTACAAAATACCAAATTGCAGCAAATTCGGTTGAAAAACGCGCTCACGAACCCTCAAATACCGAAAATTGGGGGTATCCTTATATGGGGGCTTTCCGAAAAAATGGACCGTTATATGGGGGCTACCAGAAAAAGTGGACCTATATTTATAATTTTTTGTGGAGACATTTAGTACCCAATAAGAACTCAATGTACCAATTTTCAGCATATTCGGTTGAAAAACGAGATCAAA
>NW_026879132.1:0-25807 GCF_032173495.1 Musca vetustissima
TATTATTATTTTCTATATATTTTACTATATCACCCGTCAATAGAATTGATACGAAATAAAAAAGTTTGTCTTTTGCACACTGGCATTGTTTCCGCACCATACCTTCAATTAAATATTCGAATTTGCGTAACATTTGAAATCTATTTTCTAACTCAATTTTAGAATGTTTCATGTATATCCCTTTACTAGGTAATTTTCAGTCCAATTTTCCATACCAAACTATCCCTGAATCGTAACTTTAACAATTTTTCTTACTTCATAATCAATTTAAGTTTTTAACAACACCCCGTTAAATTCACTATACTACAAAGCCAACCTCTACATTGCAATCAATTTTCATTATTGCCGATAAATTGTAGCTTGTCGTGTTTCGTCTCTATTTTTATTTTTTTGTTTGCTTTTCCTAATAATTTTATAACGACGCCAAGCACCATTTAACAAAATTGTCATAACAACCGGTGTATCCTCCTCTATTCAGCAGAAAATTGCAACGCTCTCTCTCTCTCTGTGGCCATCTATTGCTCATAAACAACGTCAACTAAACAATAAAAGTCACTTAAAAATTGTTCACCTTGTTTGTGGTTACGCCAACCGCCATGCTGGTCCGGACACTTGCCCAGCATTTTGGGAAAAATTGCAATAAACTAAGTAAAAATTGACTAGGGGAATGTTTGTTCTAAAACACCGAAATAGAGTAACAAGACTCCTCTATGGGAATGACAAAAGCAAAATGTCACAGTTTCGAGAAAACCAACACCAGCGAACCAGTAGCTGGTAATGGCCAACGATCTGTGCCAGGAGACCTGTAATAGAGCCAGCGTCATTTCATGGACACAGTTCATAATTTTTTTAAATTATTATCCGTAACCTGTGTGGCGCGCACACGACCGAACGGCACAGAGTGACATTGACGACAAAACTTAGAAACTGTGTGACAATGAGCAAAGGTGTGTGTCGTGAGTGATGTACAGTGGACTGTGTTCATAGCTCTTTATAATCGGGATAATTTGATAGAATTATTATTACAACTCTCCATTGAATGCAGTGTATATCCAGCTTGTATTTAAGTCGGAATATCTAACATAGGTGACGAATCAGTGTGCAGATAATTCAAAATTTCATATTATGATTTTCAAAATTTCGACCCACTGTACAATATTGCAGATGCTGGAAAAATTGCGGTGGAAATTTCACTTTAACGAGTCACAGTTGATGATTTGTAATTGCTTTAATGTCTCCACGGAGGTGTTGGCCAATTTATTTAGTCAATTCCCCGACTGAAACGATGGCATACTAGCAGATCAGGAGACCCACAGTGTGATTCAAATTTATTTTAAACGTCTTCAAAATTAAAAAAATACTCTTCGAATAAAATTTAAATTCAATACAAATTGATGTGGAGCACATAACCCAAAGTCCATTCTCGATAAGAGTTTATACAAACATTGGATTTGATGTGTGTGTGTCTTCGAAGACATTTCATGAGAAAATAACATCTTTTAAATATTTTAATAGAAAACGTGTTTTTGCATAAAACTCGCCGCTAAGAAAATGCATAAAAAGTCGAACAATATTTCGCACATAGCAGCTTAGAGAAGAAGGGGTGTCTGATGTTTGGTCAAACAAACGTTTGCATATGTGATGAATAAAAATTGAATTCGGAAAAAATCGAATCTTTGTTACAGACACTGTTGGCTAATATATGCATTGGTGCGTGTGTGTGTCCATATTTTTGAAGTGGGTAGATATAAAAAAGTGAAGTGTTTGTTAAGTGTTTGCATTGTTGTAAAAAATGTGGTACATCTCTTATGGCCCATAAAAGGAAAGGTAGTAAGCTTTATGTGTATCGTCTTAACGTCAATATTTTCTATAAACAATAATATTTTGCAAATATTTGTTACAATTTCCATGTTGTATATTTAAATATACAGTGGTGGTCACAGAATTAAAACATTTACTGAGGTAAAAATATATCGATCAGCCCTCGATTAGTTTCAAACATGCTGCTGTGTGCCAGAAACTTTTACTGGTCAACCTAGGCGTTGATCTCTGTTAGTTCTGTTCTGACAGATATATTTTTTGATAAAATATATTCTGTACTACTCGAACAGTCGATTTGATATAATAAATACCAATATCAATCCATTTTTTCTCACATACTGCAAAAATATTCCGGCCTTCTTCAGTAAAGGCTATTGAAATTGAATCGTTCCTTTAGGTAAATTCCAATTTTTTGAGTTTTTATTTCAAATATTTCTTTATTTTGAGAACTCGTTAAGGCTTTCTACTAATTCTAGCAATTTCTGGTGCATTCGGACCTTTATTTTCTATAATTAGGGTGATTTTCTGAACGTAAGGTGTACTGTACAAATTGTTGGCAATTTTAATAGATTTTACAGATTTTTTTCAAAAATTTTTATCTGTAAATGATTTTATCGGTGCGTAGTTTACATAATTTAACTAAATTAAAGAGCTTTTCTAAAAATATTTTCAAAAAATGCAGTAAAGTAAAAAATCACACACAATGTTTTAATTATATGGCCACTTCAAAGTCGAGTTATTTTCATAAAAACCGTTATTTATGGAAAAATTGCATGCAAAAATTTTCTATTTTCACACTAAATCTCTTAAGTGCAGTATATCGAAGTGTTCTGAATGAAAAAAAATTCAAAAATACTTCAAACTAATCGAGGGCTGATCAAAAAATGTTTACCACAGTAAATGTTTTAATTCTGTGACCACCACTGTATATTCTCATATTTTTTATAAAAATTGTTCTTAGGCCTCATAAGGTCCTTAGACAAATTTTAAATATTTGTCAATATATTTCAAAGACTACCTAAGGCGTGGATTTTTTAAAGAATATTTTTTTGAGGAGTCTTAGAGGCGTGGATTTTTTAAAGAATATTTTTTGAGGAGTCTTAGAGGCGTGGATTTTTTAAAGAGTAGTTTTTCAATCAAGGGCCAACTGAGGCGTGGATTTATTAAAGAATATTTTTCAAGGACCAACTGAGGCGTGGATTTATTAAAGAATATTTTTCAAGGACCAACTGAGGCGTGGATTTATTAAAGAATATTTTTCAAGGGCCAACTGAGGCGTGGATTTATTAAAGAATATTTTTCAAGGGCCAACTGAGGCGTGGATTTATTAAAGAATATTTTTCAAGGGCCAACTGAGGCGTGGATTTATTAAAGAATATTTTTCAAGGGCCAACTGAGGCGTGGATTTATTAAAGAATATTTTTCAAGGGCCAACTGAGGCGTGGATTTATTAAAGAATATTTTTCAAGGGCCAACTGAGGCGTGGATTTATTAAAGAATATTTTTCAAGGGCCAACTGAGGCGTGGATTTATTAAAGAATATTTTTCAAGGGCCAACTGAGGCGTGGATTTATTAAAGAATATTTTTCAAGGGCCAACTGAGGCGTGGATTTATTAAAGAATATTTTTCAAGGGCCAACTGAGGCGTGGATTTATTAAAGAATATTTTTCAAGGGCCAACTGAGGCGTGGATTTATTAAAGAATATTTTTCAAGGGCCAACTGAGGCGTGGATTTATTAAAGAATATTTTTCAAGGGCCAACTGAGGCGTGGATTTATTAAAGAATATTTTTCAAGGGCCAACTGAGGCGTGGATTTATTAAAGAATATTTTTCAAGGGCCAACTGAGATTTTTCAAGGGCCAACTGAGGCGTGGATTTATTAAAGAATATTTTTCAAGGGCCAACTGAGGCGTGGATTTATTAAAGAATATTTTTCAAGGGCCAACTGAGGCGTGGATTTATTAAAGAATATTTTTCAAGGGCCAACTGAGGCGTGGATTTATTAAAGAATATTTTTCAAGGGCCAACTGAGGCGTGGATTTATTAAAGAATATTTTTCAAGGGCCAACTGAGGCGTGGATTTATTAAAGAATATTTTTCAAGGGCCAACTGAGGCGTGGATTTATTAAAGAATATTTTTCAAGGGCCAACTGAGGCGTGGATTTATTAAAGAATATTTTTCAAGGGCCAACTGAGGCGTGGATTTATTAAAGAATATTTTTCAAGGGCCAACTGAGGCGTGGATTTATTAAAGAATATTTTTCAAGGGCCAACTGAGGCGTGGATTTATTAAAGAATATTTTTCAAGGGCCAACTGAGGCGTGGATTTATTAAAGAATATTTTTCAAGGGCCAACTGAGGCGTGGATTTATTAAAGAATATTTTTCAAGGGCCAACTGAGGCGTGGATTTATTAAAGAATATTTTTCAAGGGCCAACTGAGGCGTGGATTTATTAAAGAATATTTTTCAAGGGCCAACTGAGGCGTGGATTTATTAAAGAATATTTTTCAAGGGCCAACTGAGGCGTGGATTTATTAAAGAATATTTTTCAAGGGCCAACTGAGGCGTGGATTTATTAAAGAATATTTTTCAAGGGCCAACTGAGGCGTGGATTTATTAAAGAATATTTTTCAAGGGCCAACTGAGGCGTGGATTTATTAAAGAATATTTTTCAAGGGCCAACTGAGGCGTGGATTTATTAAAGAATATTTTTCAAGGGCCAACTGAGGCGTGGATTTATTAAAGAATATTTTTCAAGGGCCAACTGAGGCGTGGATTTATTAAAGAATATTTTTCAAGGGCCAACTGAGGCGTGGATTTATTAAAGAATATTTTTCAAGGGCCAACTGAGGCGTGGATTTATTAAAGAATATTTTTCAAGGGCCAACTGAGGCGTGGATTTATTAAAGAATATTTTTCAAGGGCCAACTGAGGCGTGGATTTATTAAAGAATATTTTTCAAGGGCCAACTGAGGCGTGGATTTATTAAAGAATATTTTTCAAGGGCCAACTGAGGCGTGGATTTATTAAAGAATATTTTTCAAGGGCCAACTGAGGCGTGGATTTATTAAAGAATATTTTTCAAGGGCCAACTGAGGCGTGGATTTATTAAAGAATATTTTTCAAGGGCCAACTGAGGCGTGGATTTATTAAAGAATATTTTTCAAGGGCCAACTGAGGCGTGGATTTATTAAAGAATATTTTTCAAGGGCCAACTGAGGCGTGGATTTATTAAAGAATATTTTTCAAGGGCCAACTGAGGCGTGGATTTATTAAAGAATATTTTTCAAGGGCCAACTGAGGCGTGGATTTATTAAAGAATATTTTTCAAGGGCCAACTGAGGCGTGGATTTATTAAAGAATATTTTTCAAGGGCCAACTGAGGCGTGGATTTATTAAAGAATATTTTTCAAGGGCCAACTGAGGCGTGGATTTATTAAAGAATATTTTTCAAGGGCCAACTGAGGCGTGGATTTATTAAAGAATATTTTTCAAGGGCCAACTGAGGCGTGGATTTATTAAAGAATATTTTTCAAGGGCCAACTGAGGCGTGGATTTATTAAAGAATATTTTTCAAGGGCCAACTGAGGCGTGGATTTATTAAAGAATATTTTTCAAGGGCCAACTGAGGCGTGGATTTATTAAAGAATATTTTTCAAGGGCCAACTGAGGCGTGGATTTATTAAAGAATATTTTTCAAGGGCCAACTGAGGCGTGGATTTATTAAAGAATATTTTTCAAGGGCCAACTGAGGCGTGGATTTATTAAAGAATATTTTTCAAGGGCCAACTGAGGCGTGGATTTATTAAAGAATATTTTTCAAGGGCCAACTGAGGCGTGGATTTATTAAAGAATATTTTTCAAGGGCCAACTGAGGCGTGGATTTATTAAAGAATATTTTTCAAGGGCCAACTGAGGCGTGGATTTATTAAAGAATATTTTTCAAGGGCCAACTGAGGCGTGGATTTATTAAAGAATATTTTTCAAGGGCCAACTGAGGCGTGGATTTATTAAAGAATATTTTTCAAGGGCCAACTGAGGCGTGGATTTATTAAAGAATATTTTTCAAGGGCCAACTGAGGCGTGGATTTATTAAAGAATATTTTTCAAGGGCCAACTGAGGCGTGGATTTATTAAAGAATATTTTTCAAGGGCCAACTGAGGCGTGGATTTATTAAAGAATATTTTTCAAGGGCCAACTGAGGCGTGGATTTATTAAAGAATATTTTTCAAGGGCCAACTGAGGCGTGGATTTATTAAAGAATATTTTTCAAGGGCCAACTGAGGCGTGGATTTATTAAAGAATATTTTTCAAGGGCCAACTGAGGCGTGGATTTATTAAAGAATATTTTTCAAGGGCCAACTGAGGCGTGGATTTATTAAAGAATATTTTTCAAGGGCCAACTGAGGCGTGGATTTATTAAAGAATATTTTTCAAGGGCCAACTGAGGCGTGGATTTATTAAAGAATATTTTTCAAGGGCCAACTGAGGCGTGGATTTATTAAAGAATATTTTTCAAGGGCCAACTGAGGCGTGGATTTATTAAAGAATATTTTTCAAGGGCCAACTGAGGCGTGGATTTATTAAAGAATATTTTTCAAGGGCCAACTGAGGCGTGGATTTATTAAAGAATATTTTTCAAGGGCCAACTGAGGCGTGGATTTATTAAAGAATATTTTTCAAGGGCCAACTGAGGCGTGGATTTATTAAAGAATATTTTTCAAGGGCCAACTGAGGCGTGGATTTATTAAAGAATATTTTTCAAGGGCCAACTGAGGCGTGGATTTATTAAAGAATATTTTTCAAGGGCCAACTGAGGCGTGGATTTATTAAAGAATATTTTTCAAGGGCCAACTGAGGCGTGGATTTATTAAAGAATATTTTTCAAGGGCCAACTGAGGCGTGGATTTATTAAAGAATATTTTTCAAGGGCCAACTGAGGCGTGGATTTATTAAAGAATATTTTTCAAGGGCCAACTGAGGCGTGGATTTATTAAAGAATATTTTTCAAGGGCCAACTGAGGCGTGGATTTATTAAAGAATATTTTTCAAGGGCCAACTGAGGCGTGGATTTATTAAAGAATATTTTTCAAGGGCCAACTGAGGCGTGGATTTATTAAAGAATATTTTTCAAGGGCCAACTGAGGCGTGGATTTATTAAAGAATATTTTTCAAGGGCCAACTGAGGCGTGGATTTATTAAAGAATATTTTTCAAGGGCCAACTGAGGCGTGGATTTATTAAAGAATATTTTTCAAGGGCCAACTGAGGCGTGGATTTATTAAAGAATATTTTTCAAGGGCCAACTGAGGCGTGGATTTATTAAAGAATATTTTTCAAGGGCCAACTGAGGCGTGGATTTATTAAAGAATATTTTTCAAGGGCCAACTGAGGCGTGGATTTATTAAAGAATATTTTTCAAGGGCCAACTGAGGCGTGGATTTATTAAAGAATATTTTTCAAGGGCCAACTGAGGCGTGGATTTATTAAAGAATATTTTTCAAGGGCCAACTGAGGCGTGGATTTATTAAAGAATATTTTTCAAGGGCCAACTGAGGCGTGGATTTATTAAAGAATATTTTTCAAGGGCCAACTGAGGCGTGGATTTGGATTTACTGAGGCGTGGATTTATTAAGAATATTTTTCTATTTTTCAAAGCACTAATAGAAACTTAGATTTTTTAAACGATAATTTTTTAGGGTTGTATATCTTTGAAAGAATATGTTTCTAAGGTTGTATATTTTTGTTGTATATTTTTGAAAGAATATTTTTGTAAGAACTCTTAGGGTTTTATACTTTTGAAAGAATATTTTTCGAAGTACTCTTAGAGAGATAGATTTTTTAAGGACTCTTAGGGTTGTATATGTTTAAGGCATATTTTTTAGGGACTCTTAAAGGCGTGTAGTTTCTTAAGAACATTTTTCCGATACTATTGAACACGTGGCTGTTTTGAAGGATATTTTTCCAATCACCAATAGAGTCTTAGATTTTTTAAACAATAACTTTCCAATAACGTTTCTGTTAGAGGCGTGGATTTTTTAACGAATTTTTTAAGGACTTTTAGTTAAAGAATATTATTTCAAAGAACTATTAAAGGCTTGGATTTTTAAAGGAATTTTCAATACGTTAATTTTTGAGCTGTTTTTCCAAGTGAACTATCTGTTTTCTGGCATTTCGGATTTGTGACAGTTAGGGTAGGATATCTACGCATAAAATGAATATATATGTAAATTTTTTGATACAGTTCCCATATATATTTTACATCCCATTCCGAGTGTTTGATGAACCTGACCTCTTTTCCAAAGAAAGTGATTTTATTATGATATTTAGACCATGTAATTTAGAATTTCTCTTTCTTGGAAGGTAAACAGCACGTTTCTCAATAGGTGATATAGCCTTTATACAATGCTTCCGCACCATTTTCGGATGTTTTAGCCACTTCTTTTTTGTTTTTATTTAAGTCGAATAATGTCCATTTAAAATGACAAGTGAAATAACTCTAGAAAATACAGCATTTTTATTGTGTCGGCATCAAGAGACGCCAGAAATGTTTCTCAAACTTTAATCCAGTTTTTCTCGAAAAAGTCTTTTTACGAATGGTGGGAACGATTACTCAAAAACTAATAATCGAATTCGTTCCAAATTGTAACAAGTTATTCTGTACGTGCATAGTTATCGTACAAACTAGGATAATACAGCCTTTTCTGAAATGGTTTGTTATCGAAAAAAAAGATTTTTCAATCTTACGTCCGTCATTTTGTTAGTTTATTTTTCATACCAGAGCCTGACATCTACTATTTGGAATTCCATTGGAGTTTTCGTTTTTGGATGATTCAGTAAATTATGCCAGTTTATTTTCATATCCTTTAAATCCTCAAAAAATATTCAAGATAAGTCCAAGTTTTAGTATAGCCCTAAATATAACGACACCGCCCATTTTTTATTTTGAAGGTTAAGCCGCAGTTAGCTTTCCGTCTCTATATAAAAAGTCCCGTTCATTTTCGCTAATTTAAAGGTTTTTACCTTTTGTTGTCTTGAAATGTGAAAACATCATCATAGAATATTGTCAATATGGGTTCATTCTTTGGCATAACTCTATTTAGAAGGTTCCAGTCCATTTTTGGTATTTTCTTCGAGAAGTGTCTGTAATTTAGCATTACGGATGTTTCTTCCAAGAAATTTTCACATATACCCTATATAATAATCCTACCCAATTTTGAGTATTATGAAAATTTTTGCAGCAGTTTTCTACTTCGTAATTTTTCATTCCGGGTTTTTGGAGGGTGCAAAATATTTCAATGTAAATCCAAGGTCCAGAGCCATTTTAAGTATATTTTTTTTTTGACCTAGTTCACATTTTCAATCAAAACAATAGTGTATTATAGGACAACATAGTTGCTGTATGTACAAAACTATTGAATAAAAACACCATAACATCTACTAAACTCTAAGCAGGTACAACATTAAAACATTTCACACTACATGTGTGTTTTTGTGGAATTATTTTATTTTGTAACAACAACAGCAAAAAGACAAATTGTTTTCTTCAATTTTTCAAAAAGTTTATGTCAAGTTAATTTAGTGGAAAATTACAAAATTGTTTGTTGTTGACCCTTTTCGTTCTTGTTTTTTTCCTGGATGGTTGGAAGTATGTTCACCAATAATATTTGTTTCTTTTTCCGGTGGAAGGGATGCAGAGAATAATGTAAAATTTACGTGACATTTACTTTAGAAAGTAAACATACGTAGACCCAAAAATGCACGTCCACACTACCATTTCTGCCATTCCCAGCTAGGCTAATACTCTACTTCAAACAAGAAGAACAAGGCTAACACTTGACTTCCTGTGTTTCCTTTAAAAGCTTACTTCCGACTTTCGTTTGTCTTCGGTCGATTTTTTTCGTTTTTTGTTTTGTTTTCTTTAAATATCAACAACAACAGCAGTCCGTAGCAAACAATTCAAAAATCAACTCACATCTCGAATGAAATGTCTTGTGGAAGAGGTTTTTGTGTGTTTGCCATTAGGTCTTGAGAAAGGAGAAACATCCTTTTCAAACATGAGAACTGCATTTGACTTGCGACAAATTTGCTCTCCTTGAGGAAATAGCCAAACAACAGCTCTTACCTTATTTAAGTCATTCGGAAATACAAGAAGCAGAAAAATAAAACGTAAAACAAAAGTCAAGTCAAAAGGACATCTACAGCGACTAGACTCAATCGCACATACACATACCCTCACACTCACGCTCTAACATAACAAATGACAAATTTCCTTTTTTACTTACATTTCAAAGACTTAGTCATGAGTGAAAATGAACTCCAAACATACGCATCCCAATGCTTGTTGTCCTGCATCCTGCCGGCCTGGAAAAAAACATGCCACATACATGTTCTTGGTTGTGCGAGAAGTCGGTTTTTGTATGTGAGAGTGTGTGGCCGTGGTAGTAGTCTTGTGGCACTTACTTGTATGCAGCAAGTTGTCGACAAATCATGTGTCCTTTAGTGAAATGTCTTGAAGGTCCTTGCGATTTTTCTTCTTCTTCTTTTCCCACTGAATGTTTTGGTGTGTGTGTTTTGTAACGGGAAACAAGCAATAAGAAAATGTCCTTTTTCACATTTCAGGAGTAATGGAGTGGACTTTATTTTTATGATTATTGTCGTAGCCATCATCATCGTTAATGTTTTAGCCATTATATTCTTGTAGTACATGTGATTGTAAAGTATGACTGCAAGGAAATTGTTAGGTGTAACGTTAATCATGCTTTGATATACAATTCTTTAGGTGAAGGGAATTAAAGATTTAAACGTAAGGGCTATACTCGGGCAGGGTCGAAAAATTGATACCCTACACAATTACTTCTAAAAAAATATTCCTACTTTTTAGAAGAGTGAAACGATAGATGATATAGAAACGTCGTTTATAATGCAGAGAATATTGGATATTTCTCGCACAAATGTTCTAGGTCATAGTAAAATTTGATAGAACACTGAATCTAAGCATAATTTTCGGAAAATGTAACCTTTTTGTTCCCTTCACCATAAAGTGGAGTGTATATTAAATTTGTTATTCCGTTTGTAGCACCTCAAAAGATTTGTCAGAGACCCCATAAAGTATATATATTCTGGATCACAATACAATTCTATATAGAGGTAGTCAAGCCTTCCTGGTTGTCTGTTGAAATAAAGATAAAGATAACAATATTTAAGATGGAGCTTTGAAATTTTGTACTGATATTCCTACTACTTCTAGGATGGTTTTGTATTGAAAAGGGGGTGTAGGTATAGCTTCCAAATTCCGGTATTTTGAAGGTTTTAGGAGCATGTTTCTATCGAAAGAGCTCTAACTTGGAGTCCACGGTTACATATGTACCCACATATTAGTCCCCCAATTATCGGTATTTCGAAGGGTTGTAGCCGCATTATCCAATCGAAAAGACATCGTTCCCATAAATGTACTGCGAAATGTTCGGCATTGTGGGGCTTCGAGGTTTAGACGAGGTTTGGAAAATGCCATAAATATGCGAAAAAAATGATCATTATAGGTCTATAGTTTGACATAGTTGTCATTTTCCAATTAAAAATGATTTAACAGAAAATGATTCACATATGTCCATGTTTTTACATAACACCCAGATAAAAGCCGCATTTCCCACCAAAAAAGGCTGTGATTTGGCATTCCAGGGTCTTGGAAAAAAGCTTCTTCCTAGAAAATGTTTAATACAAGCCAATGTTTGTAAATAGATATATCCCGCTTAATTTTTGCTATCTCTCGGTTCCTAGGCGAGGTGTCCAACCTTAGTGAGTGTAATTTGGTATTTAACTGTTTATGAGTATAAAAAACTTATCTGCAGACAATTGATTGGAGGAGAGTACAAAAAGTTCTGCCGGGTCGCAATGAAGTAAAAATGCGGTTACTTCGCATTTTTACTTCTTTGTTGGTAATGCACTTCACTTAAGTCTAAGCTTTAAAAGAATATGAGCTGTACTGGATGAATCCATTAGGAAGACAGGATGAGGGTTGTAGGCTCGGCTGGTTCGTTGAAAAGAAATACAAGGGTTATCAGTACAACAATTTGGGCAGATATTCTGTGGCATGATATAAATTCTGGACTATTATAAATACTTCCTGTCATTAAGGTCTTCTATAAAGGATCCTGTCATTCAGCTCGCAGATAAAAAGTTCATATCCTTTGCTTGCACATAACAACTCCCTTCCACCTCCTGTCGTTCAGCTTCCCAAAAATACTATATTCCTATTCTTTTCTTTCAGATAAATTTGTAATATATATTGTCCTTAAGAACACATTTAATAGTATATGAACACTCGCTTTCTTAAGATTTTGATTTTTAACTGGTTTAGAAAGACTCTACTCTCAAATTCGGTTATAAAGTCGCTGACCTTCAGCTCAGCCTTCAACACGTCTACACAGGTGCTATATTCTTTAACTCTATACATTCCGGCATTATCTCGTTTATACTGTTTTTGTCTATAATAAACCTTTAGGTCGTCCTTTATAAAGACTTTCAACTCATCCACACAGACTCTTCACATGTATCCTCTTAAGACTTCATTTGTCTATGTTCAATATGATTCCTTTTGTATTTCTGGATCCTTTATGAAGTGCATGAGTGAACGATATTTTGTTATAAGATTAAGATGGTAGCACAAGAAGGCAATAATGCAACGACAACCCTGTGGTCGTGAAAATCAGGTGGCACATGCTATTTAGATCTATGATGAACACGAGATTTGGGCGTGTAACTTTGGACCTCTCACACTCTCAAGTATATCTCTTCTGAAGTGCCTGAGAAAAGTTAGCCTGTCCATAAGGCTTTTGCAGGATTGTTTCTGACCTTAATACCTAAACAGGTACTACATGAGAACGGGTAGGGACTTTGTTCCCTCAAGGTATCTCCAACTTCACTAGTGCCGATTGGAGACCTAAATGTTCTTCGACTGCGGAACACTTACATTTGCAAACCACACTGGTGCTGGATACCGGTTTATAAGAGATGATTTATAAGAGGTCAATTAAGTTTCCTTGTCAGCGACATGGATAGCTTGTTCCTAATTCTCATATAATCGCAAATGGGATTAGCTTGCGCAGACGACTTGAAAATGATGGTGAACTTTACACCTGATTTCTCTCGAAGTCCATTGTATGCAAATTTTTTACTCTATCTGATTTGAGCTCGGACCTATCCACCGATCTAATACGTAGTCCCAAATTCATTTCATGTTGACCAAAACAAGAGTCGCGTGATAGCAAAATCGCTTCAGAGGGTCCTAAACAGTGTTGTCAAAAATGGGCATTAATAACCAAAAGTGGGTATAACAAATGTAAAATTTATTTCTTGAGCGGATTTTAAGCATTTTTTTAAATTTCTGACATATTGATATTTTTTCTTTTTTATCCTGTTGTAAGGTATACTATAAGCCCAAGAGTTGGTAACACTGCTAAATATTGCTCGTAGATTCACCTTATAGTATACCTATCGTAATAGCTTAGTCGATCTATACATGTTTGTCCGCCAAGTCATGTTTATAATTTGTAGTTATGGACCAACCATCACTGGCCTGTAAGTTTGGTCCTGGTCATAGGCGACAACTAAAGGTTTGGGTCATTACCGTTCATATTTAGGGGAAGTAGATGGACGAAAAACTGGATTTTTGTCTGTTTTTCTGGTCGCTCTACTAATCCCAATTACTACCCGAACAATATTAAATTTTACAAGGGGGAATGCATTTGCTCAGGAAACAAGCATTAATGTTCTGATGAATATCGGTCAATATTTGGCGGATCAAATAGACCAAGACTTTTGTATTAAAAATTATAAAATTTACTCCGGGAAACATAGACCGAGGAAGAGAAGATGGCAGTATATCCAAGAGGAGTGGGTAACCTTTAAATTTATACCAATAATATTGCTGTATATACTCGGATGTGTGACTCTATAGTTTTCGGTGATGATCGGTTAATATTTACGGGATCAAATTGACCAAATTTTAATTTATGGATGCTTCCAATCCCTCTATAGATGTTCATCGACATTATTTTATTATTATTTATTATCTTAATATTTTTTAGTATTATTAGAGGCGCAAATATGGGTAACTGTCACTGAAAATTTAAGTGCCGTGATATTTTTGAAGGGTGTCATATGGAAAGCCCCGTCGACTATTCTGCTCCGCTCATTGGTTATATTTTAGGTTATTCATATACAAATTAAAAAAGAAAATCGATTACGAAAGTGTCAGGCGGTTTTGCCCCCAACCTAGGGTTGGCGAAGGTCTACGGAATTCTACTCTAATGTGGAGGTGGAGCATGTGTATACACAGAAAAAAAGCCACCCGAAATTTTTGATTAAAAGCTTCATCAGCGTTCGACAAAAAGATGTCGATAACATATTTCAAACGTAGTCGGAAATGTTTATCAAATACCAACAATTCACAAAAAAACCATCAACAAACGAGTTTGACCAAAAAAATTATTAAATTTGTTGGACAATTTTTAATAATTTTTTTTTATTTTCCTTATTATTTTTTATTACGTTATTACAAAGTACTTTGTTGAATAGATTGTAAAAGATGGATAACAAATATTAGTTTTTATTCGGTATAGAGCTACACATTTAGTTTAAAGCCGTTAAAATACTGAAAATTTGGAGGTATTTTTGTGGGAGAGCTGTAATAATAAGGGTAAAAATCGGCAATTGCTGTTTAAAAGGTTTTGTATCGTACTACAAGAAATTTAATTTGAAATAATAATAATCATTTGATAAACAAGATTGTCAATATGAAAAATATTTTATCGATTAACAAAATAAAATTCAACAAAATTTTTAGTATATATGAGAATTGCTTTATCAAAATATTTTCGAATGGGATTACAATTTTTTTATCGGCGATTGTAAATATGAACATTATCAAAAATCAATCACATTTTAATTGGATTTTTGAATTTTTTTATCAAATGGTTACAATTTTTTTTTCTGTGTAAGTTATTAATGAGTTGATCATCGGTGGAGATTAACAAAAGAAATGGTCACTTGGTCCGCTTTTCACCATCTCCGAACTTGATTTAAGTTTGGAAGAAACATTACGATGTGCAAAATTTGGTTGAAATCGGTCAATATCTTCAAATATTATCGTGCGTATTAGCTATACAGACGGACGAGTCCAAAGACACATGGAGTCTAAAACCAAATATTTCGACGAGGCACGTTGAAAAGCGCATTTACCAAAAATTTTATAATTTTTAAACTCTTGAATTTTTTGGACATAGATTGTTGTTTGGTGCACTTTTTTAGGGGAAAAATTAATATAACTTGCTGCGAATTAGAGGATTATGGCTATGAGTAGACACTGTGGTCAATCGAAATCCAGATAGCGTTTTCGTTTCATAAATTCAAAATAGTTCCTGAACATTCCAGAGACCTGTTAACATATGAGTGTTTTAAGGCTTCAAAATGAAGGCCCATGGATGAACTATGGATAGGTTTGGGAAAATGAAATCTACGTCAAAAAAGTAAAAGGGCGAACTATATTTTTCAAGTGATTTTAATATTGGTAGAATTAATACACTTTAATAGGCACTGATTACTTTGAAGGAAACAAAATATATCTTCATTTAAATACAAAAATTGTCTTTAAATTCTTATAAAATCAGAGTATTGTGCTCTACTTTAAATACGAAACAATCGTGTTTCTTCGTTTTTCTTTTTCTTCGAGGTATTTATGGTAGTTATTTGAAAATATCCCCTTTTCTGTTGTGCTAGTAAGAATTTCCTTAGGTATGTGCGACCATCACGCACATACCTAATGTTGACAATTTGTTTATGATTGAACGTGAGGTGAATACACTTGTCCCTTTAGGCCAATTTATTGATGAAACCCCTTTCGTTGGTAGCTCTTAACAAATGACCACATTTTCGACAAAAACTCTCTCACCAAACAAATCATTCTACACACCCCTTTTCGTTAACAAACATATTTACAAATATCCAAAATAAAAAAAAAACGAAAAGGTACAAGAAAAATGTCATCCAATAAAAAAGGGCAGACACGGCCAAAACAAGACATAATTGCGTATAAAAAATGTATTTTGTCGATTTACTATATTTGTATTCATTAAAATTGTTTCGCTTGTTTTACCTTTTGCTTGTAATTTTCGCATGATTGCCCCATGTCGCAACATTGTAAAACATTGCCGACAAAGGCAAAAAGAGGAAAAGAAACGAGAACCAAACAACGGCATTTTAATCCAAACCACAATTGTTTGTATCTGCACAGATCTTTTCTTTTTTTCCTCGATGTTTTATTTTATTGTATTTTTTCGTTTTTTTTTTCTTGATTTTTTATTCCGTTGTCTTTTTTTTTTGCTCTTGATGGCGTTGCAACTATAATGAGCCAAAAAATACCTTATGGCAGAGTGGAAAAAAATTAATTCATTATGTCTCAAACAGCCTTTAGACTCGACGCGAGTGAAAAAGTCACCAAAGGTTGCCAAAACTAAAAGTGAAAACAAAAAGAATTTAAATAAAAAATGAAGACAACTTTAACAATGAACAAGAATAAACATAATGAAATGTATACTTATTCTTGATATGTCACGCTTGGGCACACCGTTTGAAAGGGGGATCGGTATAATAAGTTAAGAACGCTATAGTTAATCAAACATGTTTGATTGTGAGTTTTTTCCAAAATGTCGGAAGCGTATGAGTGATACGTAAATGTAGGGTCACGATGACGTATACGGTCATTGAGTGAATATTTTTGCAGGTTCAATTTTGTGGTGTCAACCAGGAATCTCTGGTCAATGTGACGAATTTTTAGGGTTTCGAATGTAATCGTCATTTATTTTAAAGTTTTCGTCATATACAGTTTATTTCAAGAACTTATACACAGGTTTTAATAAATGACCGCTGTGTTACAAAAAATGAGTTATTTTATTTTTTTCTCAAATATTAAATTTTAGTGAAATTCCAACATTACAAGCTTTCGTCTTCGCAGAAAGATATCCATGTCGTGGAAGTGAAAAAGTCAACATTTCTCTATCAAACAGACGACGAATTTTATAGAAATGCTTCTTCCGCAGACAACTTTGATGTTATTCATCTTCAAATACCATTACGATCGAGTTCGTGCTCATGCGCACAAATCAATCATTAGAATCTTAGAAAATATGAAAATTCTTTCCAGCACCACCATTGGTTTTTCACCATTTTTTTTTTTTTTTTTTTGAACCAAACGATAATAACATTTTTTGTTCGAGATCCTGGCAAGCAATCTTTGGCATAACCTCAAAAATATCCTTTAACAAATCCACGATTTGGTGTATCTTTAAAATATATGCATTAAAAATCCGCGCTTTGGTATAACCTCAAAAAATATCCTTTAAAAAATTTGGTATGACCTCAAAATATATCCTTTAAAAAGTCCACGCTTTGGTATAACCTCAAAAAATCCTCATCATTATAACACCTCACTATTATAACCTTAAAAAATATGCTTTAAAAATCCACGCTTTGATATAACCCCATGAAATATACTTTAATAATCAACGCTTTGATATAACCACAAAAAAATCCTTTAAAAAATCCACGCTTTGTTATAACCTCAAAAAAATCCACGCTTTGCTACAACCTCAAAAATCCTTTTAAAAAATCCCACACTTTGATTTAACCTCAAACATATCCTTTTAACCAGTGCAGTCGGGCGGGCCCTACACAACTACCACGAAAATCTAACATTCAGCGCTTCTATATTCTTTGCCTGAGATAATTTGGCGATATTTGCACCCTCTTGATCGATTATAGGCCAACAGCTCCACTTTCTTTTCCTGGCATATTTCAAAGTCTTGTTTCCCGAAGCGAATATTTTTACCATAAAGTAAAAATTTGGTCACTTAAGGTTTTGGTTAATTTAACCCCCGAAATATTGACCGATAATCATCTAAACAGCCGTATAAGTATTTGGTCAGATCCCCTTCACCGTGTAAAATATGTGATGTTCTGCATATAATAATGGTCTCTAAAGCGTCTAGAAAATCTGAAAAAATTGGTTCATTGCCCTTCCTAAATATCATCTCAACATCACCGACAATTATATGCATCGTCCTTGACCATAACCGGAACTTCATACAATATTTCAAAGTGACATTTCGCCCTCTATGATAACACATAGGCACCTTTCAGGGGACCCCCCCCCCATTCTCGGGGTCAAAATTTTTGTTGATATAATTCGAATCTACACTGATTAAAGAATGTCTCTACAAAGTTTCAAGTGAAAATCTCAAGAACTCTTGAAGATATAGCCGATTTATTGTGTCAGCATCAAGTGACGGCTGAAGGGCTTCTCAAACTTTAAACGCGTTTTTCTCTAAACATTTTTTTGCGAATGGCGGGCACGATAACTCAAAAACTAATAATCCAATCGGTTCCAAATTTTGCAACGTTTCTCTGGGAGTGTATAGCTCTCGTATGAACTAGGATAAAGCCAATCGGTGAAAATCTTCCTTATTTTTAAACTTGGTTTTTGGTAAAAAAAAATCGGCGATTTTCCAAAAATATTTTTTCAAAGGTCCACCATTTTGTTAATTTTAGAGCGAAGTCAATAATCCTAGTTCATACGAGAGCCAGACATGTTTTCTTTCTAACACCGTTGGAATTTTCGGAATTTCCGATGTTCCAGTGAGGAGTTATCATGCCCGCCATCAAAAATAAGGACTTTTCTTTAATTACAAAAAACAACAAAACAATAACAAAAATTTTTTGTAAATCATTTTTCTTCTCTTTTAAATCTTCAAATATATATGTGCAAAGTTTAACAAGCATTGGTATTGATTTACCAGCCCATTGAAATTCTTGAAAAATTAAAATCGAGAATGGGTGGGGTTCCCTTAAGCAACTGTAAATATTTAAGTGTAACTCCAACATCCGAGTACATACGACAATATAATTGGCATTAATTTAAAGGCCAACCACTTCTCTTGAATATACAGGATGAGATAAAAAAACTGCAACAAAGTCAAACGCCATAATTTTTACATTTTTTTAATTTTATTGAATGAAAGCAACAATTTTCGGAATAAGCATCAAATTTTAGAATAAGTTTAGATTTGTTCGAATTTGCCATCTTTGGCACGAATTATGGCCTTCAAACGGTCAATGAAACCGTCACACGCTGCCCGAATGTTGCTGTGCGGTATTTTGGTCCATTCCCGGCGAAGCGCTTGCTTGAGGTGTTCGACACTTTGGTATTTTTTTAGTGCCAACCTTACTTTCCAAAATACTCCAGACATAATAGTCCAAAGGATTGGTATCCGGAGATTTTTGTGGCCACTTCTCACAACTTCTGCCTAACGAAGCAACTCTTTCGAACCAGCTGATGTTGCTTTTTTCTTCCGTCCACTTCCTTGACGTTGGGCTACGCCAGCAGTATCAGGGTAACGAACGATGGTACGAGACACAAAAGATTTATTCACATTTATATGCTGGAGTGATCTAACGATAGCTACTTGTAATTTTCCAGCCAAATATAACGAAATCAAACTATAACGCTTGAATTCCATTACGAATAAATTTTTTTTCTGGAAAATTCTCACACTTGTAAAAAAGATAATGAGCTGTTACTGGAATAATTTTAACGGGTGTCGAACGAGTGGCTTAGAACTGACAGCAGTCTGAAGTTGGTTGCAGTTTTTTCATCTCACCCTGTACCGTCATCTTGTCAAGTATATGCCATTTAGGAGTAAATATATACGCCATAATGTAAAAATGTTGTCATTTTTCACACAAAATTCAGAAAAGTCGATTTGATCCGTTAAATAACGACCGATCTTTATCAAAACAGGCATGCTTATTCTTTGACCCGATCCATAATTGCGGTCTCTGGAGCGACCAGAAAAACGACAAAAATTAAGTATTTGGTCCATCATTCCCTAAATATTAACCGATCTTTACAAAAAACAATGGGTATCTTAATTGGGCAGAACTGTTAAAATGTATAATTTTTAAAAATTGAAATATTTTGTAGGGTGTGTATCAGAAGTGCCTGTATAGCCGATATCTGCGCTAAATCCATTTTTAGTATACATTTTGTCGAGTGTAGACCAAAGAGATTTCCTATGTACACCATCGCCAGTTTTAAAAAATGTTTTGTAAAATAAATTGCGACCCTTCAAATATAAAATGGTAATATATTAATATTCACCTAAATAATTAACGATTGGCCCTATAGACTTTATCTTAGGCTAAGCCCATATCTTAGGCTTAGGCTATATGTTTTAGGCTATATATTTTAGAATTTTACAAACTCTGCAAACATGTTATGGGCTTGGTAAAACTATTAGGTTATTCAGAGTTTGGAATGTACATAATATTCCGCTTGCTTATTATTATTTTCTTTAAAATTACGGGCAGATATTCTGCAATCTAAAAGTGTATTTGCAATAATAGTATTTACCTCCCCCTTTTCCCAAATTGTATAAACCTCCTCCATCTTATCTATTTTGGCATTATTTTTAATGTCTGAGGTGTGAGGTATTTACGCAACAATACTTTCTAATTTAAGCACAACATAAACTCGGCTATTATATTTTGTACACGGTGTCTCCCATGTTGTTGAGATATTTGCCATTGTTATCGGTGTGTCTGATTTGAATAGGTGCTTAGTGTGGCTGACTTGTAACATGATTTTGTCCTTTCACAGACACATTCTGTACTTCGCAAACAGACAGAAAAACATGACAGCTCGACATGCCGTTTAGTCTTGTCTGTGAGATTTATTTACACGTGGAAAATAACATTCGAATCGTCAGACATAGAATTCAGCAAATCGCCAAAGTTTTGTTGAATATTTCAAATCTGGACTTTGGACTTTAATAATGATGTTTTATAAAAGACTGTATTTTTATTTTTAATATTAAATATATAAAATTCAGGACTTCACACTTACCAGATTTCTCGCCAAAAACACTTTCTAATGACCAAGTAATTATAATTGTATTAAAATCATACTCTCCCACCCTTTTTCTTGATCCGCTATTGTTTTTCCTAATTGCTGTTTAATTTTCATATTTTCTTCGCTCCGACCGAACATTGGAACAATTTATCCCACATAATGTCTTACGTCTCTGCCCAGGCGTCTTGTTCTGAAAATTTCTCCACTATTTGACATTGTGATGGTGGTCGCTGTCATCGTCATCAAGCAGCAATATCATTGCATCTTTGTGGCAGTTGTTGTCTGTTTGTATGTGCTATTGTCGTAGTTGTTGTTTTTGCTTTTGTTGCTGCAAGTAAATGTCTGACAAATTAATAAAGTGCAAATAGTTTATGGCGCATAGCGAATTGTAATTTATTTACAGTTTCGTTTCTGCTCTGTTTGATTATTTCTCAGATTTTCGTTCTCTTACAGTAGTGAAATGCTTTCGGTTTCTTTTTTGCCATAATTTGACAGCTGCACTAGAGTAGAACTAACAATGCTTCAAAATGTCTGTGTCCCATTATCTAAAAAAAATATGTACGCGTAACTTAATACACACACACACTCATAAATATAAAATCGTATCGGAAGTAAAGGATAGTCTTTATTTTTGATAAAAAAATATATTTATATCCTCAGTCTTATGACTGAAAAGGGTTATATACTTTGCAAGGACAAAAATGTATCCAATCGAAATGTTGGTTTTAGACGCCATGTTTCCTTGGACCAAATCCGTTTCAGGCAATTTTGAGTCGATTTACATGATACCTGTCGTAAAGAGTAACCGACCTCATCAAAACATTTCACATAGTGAAAAAAATTAGATGAAGTTCGAAAATGGGGAATGTCGGTCAACTCTTCTGGCATTTTCCCTACAAAATGGTCAAAAATTAACGATTTAAACAAAACTTTGCACAATTTATTATCTTTACCAAATCTAAATGAAGTTCCTTCTTAATTGGATTAATTCTGAGATGGGGTCTATAGGGCAATATCATCTCTCATATCTACAGATATATTTGTTAAAAAATATACCCCATTTAGAACGGACAATAAAGCTACCGGCAACACCGACTGCCACATCACCCCACTGTGGTACGGGGTATTATGTCTTTGTGCATATGTTTGTAACAGCCAAAAGGAAACGAGATATACCCATGGTTCCTTTTGAGAATGTGCATATAATAACTTTCTGAGTCGATTTATGCATGTCCGTTCGTCTGTCCATGTTGAATTGTAAACAAAGTACAAGTCGCATTTATGATCCGAATTGGATGAAATTTGGCACAGATCATTTGTTTGGCCCAAGGACGAACACTATTAAAATCGGTGTCGTCCGATTTTCAGTAAATGGTGCACCAGAAGCCCCAATATATGGCCGATTGACACACAATTTTGCACAACGTACTAAAGATACTATAACAGAACGTGTGTCAAGTTTCGTTGGAATCGGTTGAGATTTAGATATAGCTCCCAAAGTTTCATCCGTTTTTAAGACAAGTGCACCATTATCTTAAAATCGGATGAAACCCAAGGACCCTAAATAAAGTTAATATAGCCTAACGTGTGGCAAGTTTTGTTGAAATCGTTGGGATATAGCTCCTATGTATATTTTCCTCAGATTTTAAGTAAATGACGCATCAAGAACCCAAAACTTTGGCCGCTATGCAAAAAACGTACTGAAGTTATTGTAACCTTAATCGTTAACATCGGTTTGGATTTGGATATAGCTTCAATATATACTTTGGCCCGATTTTATGTGTTGAATATACTCAAAATGGTGAATGGTATCATATAGTCGGCTCCGTCCGACTTTACTACTTCCCTTACTGGTTTAACTTGCTTTTCAATTTTTGATAAAATAAAATTATCAGTTACACATAATTAGTCCATTTGGAAAATTCGGGTCTTCAAATTATGCAAATATGAAAAATGGCCCTGTATTGAAGAACTTGTTTACCAAATTATAGTTACTTCGGCTGGTAAATTCGTTACCAAGAAGTAAAATAGTCGTTAAGTTCGGCCTGGCCGTGGTGTGCACGATCGTGACTATATATTATTGAAGTAATTCCATAAGTAAGTAGGGAGGGTGGGGTATATAAAACATGGACCTGTATACACAATTTTTCGATATGACGGAATGCCACATTATATTCACTACAGGTGGTATGTAAAAAATGAACCTATATTTTCTGTACATATATGTCAGACGTGAACAACTCTTTATACCTAAATAAATTCTCATTGGTGGAAAATGCAGCTAAAGTCTTCAAAATACCGAAAATTGATGGGTCCCATATTATGATACCCATCAAATTTCGTATACCAACGTAATCCGATATTGATACTCATAGCGAAAAAAAAATTGACACCTCATGTGACCTTAACACAAATTAGTTTAAAACGGGCCAAAAAACACCCAAAACTCCCGGAAACCTGGGCCAAGATTAACAATTGTTGTTAAGGAGATTTTATACCCAATGGTCATTGCAAATATAAAGTTACAGATAATTTGGTTGAAACATGCCCCAAAACTCCCCAAAAAACTGAAACTTGTAGCGTTATATGCGTTATGAACATTCTCATTCTAGTGAACGAGAAGCCAAAATAAAAAATTCCAAATATTAAGGGGTACTGTTATGAGCTACCCAAAAAAGTGGACCGATATATCCCATTTCCAATACCACACATACTAGGAATAGTAGCAATGTATGTGCAAAATTTCAAATCTCTATCTAAAATATTTAATTTTGTCCGCTTTCATGTTTAGTGTCTACCGAAGATGCCATAAAATACTCCAGCATGTGTTAAGACCAAAAAATGCACCAACTTTAGTAAAAAAATACATGATAACGTCATTGCCCACATATCCAAACCTGGACTGCTCAAGAGACTCGCAAATTGAAGATATTCCAAATCCTTAATTTTGGGTATTTTTGTAGATTACTTTAATGATTTCATTGCAAGGATTGCCCACCGTTAAACGTAAAAACCAATTAATTTTCTGCTCACTTTAATAAATACAACCTTCACAAATAGCCCATACCCATTGATTGAAGTACTAAATTGATGACTTTTATAGAAATCTCTATCATAAATTTATATGGAATTCATTTCTCAACATCAACAACAAACAGCAACAACAATAATAACAAATTGTAATTTATCATAAAATTACAAGAGTCCACCTTCACAACCACCCACCTTCGCCGGAACAGGGTTACACAGGGCTCGTCATAACAATTTCACTGCTGTTGCTGTTGCTGCCAATAAAACAAAAACTCATCTAAACAATCAAAATAAGCGGTTTAACTGAACAATTCGTTCATTCAAGTATCACCATCCCTCTCCCTCCGACTTTCTGTCTCTTGCTCTGTGCGTAAAAGTGAATGAGCAATCTATAAATATTATGTCTACACTTGCTAACAAACGTCGGCAATTGTTTCACCGGGAATCCCTAAAGGCAAATTGAAGTGTATCATCCTACTTGGCTGGGAAGCTGGGATGGGATGTAATCTATAGAATTACCTTCGAACCTGTCTACCGCCTCTCTCAACTGAGCCCAGCGGCTGGAAATAAAGTTATATCTATGTAGCAAGCGGCATATTATAACAATATAAATGTGTAATGTATACCAGTGTAGCAATGTTTACTCCTTCTCAAAATCACATCACAAATGTTATGATGATGACGATGATGGTAATACCGCCATTGGAACTTCTGCTGCTGCTGTTCTTGATGATGATGAGAAGTCGACACGCATTCAACTTTACTGTTGCGTAGTCATTTAACAGAAAAAACCTACACATGTTCTTTTGAAGGTGCTGTTGCACGAAAAAAAGGTAGGCTAGGCTGGTGGTAAAACTTGGCTCGTATAATGGAAACATACAATGAAAGTTATTTGCGTTTATGGCCTAGAGGTAATAACAAATGAAAAACACACACACACTTACAAACAAGTGAAAATAAAAATAAACAAATGTTAGATGAAGAAACAGACAAAAGCTTACACACGCCATATTTTTGTTGTTAGAAAATCCTATTGAAGGATTTAGTGATTATTTGATGCCAAAAAATATGAAAATTCAGCCACTTTGTTTGAAAAATACGAAATACGTGATGGTACAGATATATGGAAAGCGAAAACTGTAATTTCAAATCTCCATAGTAAATACTGCGAGCTCAGTCGATTCAGCAGATGTAACACAGTGGTAACCTTGAAAACAATTAAGTTATGTTTGCTGAAATTTTGCACAGATTCTATCCAGACTTCTAGGAATTAGTGGACCGAATATGCACCAGATCGCATCATGTTTTCCTAATTCTCCCAATAACAATATCCTCGATTTTCGGTAATTTGAGAATTTTCGTCATGTAATTGCATGTAGTTTGATATTTTGGACACTCACTGACTACCCAATGTCCCATCCAGAACTTATAAATATATGTCAAGTTTTTAGGGTACCTCCCATTACCACTCACTGACTACCCAATGTCCCATCCAGAACTTATAAATATATGTCAAGTTTTTAGGGTACCTCCCATTACCAATCCACCAAAAAATTCTTAATATATGTCATGTTTTTAGGGTACCTCCCAGTACCCCTAGTAACTATACACCCCAAATTGTTACACCACTAATGTAGGGTTTGGTTTCTTAAGAATCCATTTCAAAAAGCTCGTCAACAGATACATAGAGACTCCATGCAGCACATCTGTATAGACTCCCTTCAGCTACCTACAGCCCGTCTATAGTGACTCCCTGCAGCTCATCTGTAGAGATTCCCTTCAGTCACCTACAGCTCGTCTATAATGATTCCCTGAAGCTCGTCTGTAGAGACCCCCTTTAGATCGTCTGTAGAGACTCCTTTCAACTTGTCTATAGATACTTCCTTCAGCTACTCTGTATAGACCCCCTTCAGCTCGTCTATGGAAGACTATCTTTAGATCGTCTACGAAAGAATCCCTTCCGCTCGTCTATAAAATACTCCCTTCCGC
>NW_026879133.1:0-5000 GCF_032173495.1 Musca vetustissima
ATGCTTGATTGCTGTAATCCTCGATCTTATCGGCAAACAGCACCCACTTTGAGTGCTTGGAAAAGTACGGAGCGGACTGCACTCGGTGAGTGAGCTTCAGGAGCGGTTGGCTGGAAGATAGAAAGCGAGTGGCAGTTTGGCTTTAAACCAGGTCTTGGTGTTGAGGATGCATGGCTGCATGTCAAGCGGTGCGTTGCAGAGTCTGCAGTTGGTATGTTCTGGAATCTTCATAGATTTCAGGCGCTTTTGACTACCTATGTTGGTCAAAAGTTATTACCCGTTTACAGGATGTTGGTTGCCAGGAAATTACGCTTTGACAAAGCTATTTCTCTGAGCGTGTAGCGTGTGCGGTTGGTGCTTCCAACGTAGAAACTTTAATAGTGTTGTACGGGGTTGTCACAGGGGTCTATTTGTGGTCCATACATATGGAACCTTATGCATGACTCTTGTTTATAGAGACCAGTGCACATTGTGAGGTATGCGCTGTCACAACTTACTTGTCATTCTGGTCGAGGTTACTTGTTTCTCTTTACTGTAACAGTTGGGTCCAGAATGATGTCAATTGTCGGTAGTTTGGGCACCAATGCGGGTGTTCAAGAGCAGGGAAATACTGTTACATGCTTACTAAAGGTAGATTGTCCGGCAATGACATCCTAGTGTCATCTTTGATGGTCAGGCTTGTCTTACAAGACAGAAGTGCGATTGGCATATCGATGAGTGAGAGGATGAACTTCATCTCTCACTTAAGATCGTCTTAGAGAGAAGATGTGTTGTTTGGTTGGTCCCGTTAGACGTATTTTACGCTTCGGATGGACTCAGCAGGCGTGCTATGCGCGTAGTATATAGCGGTCTTTTTGTTGCTTGTGCAACATATGGTGCTCCCATATGGCATACTGCTGTAACGGGATATGGATATCGCAAGATATTATCATGTCAGCGAATCATGATGTTGGCTTGTCTGCCTGTATGCCGCACGGTATTACGGAAGCCATGCAGGTATTGTTGGTTGTACCTCCTGCTCACCTGGAAGTGATACGTGCAAAATGTATCATTTCTGGCGAAAAGAGGTCTGCCTATAGTGCCCAATGACTGGGCGGTGAAGGTATAGAGCGATCGAGTGTTGTCGAAGAACCAACGCAGCTGCACGAGTTCGTACTTCTACACGGCAATTGACGGAAGAGACTTGGTGAGATAATGCGTGTAACATTTCGGTTTATCCCGGATGTTACATTTGTCGCGACTAACCCCGATTTTGGTTTCTGGCCTCCATCGGGGCTTTGTTGATGGGGTCATGAAGTCTCCTGAACTCATTTTTGCATAGGATAAACGTGCAGATATAGAGAAATGTGTAGTTGTGGTTTAGTGGAGGATGGATTCATGTCTGGCTCATGTCCCCTGTATGAGGATGTGAGGAATCTGGAGTCCATGGGTATCGTTAACGTTGATGGCCAATGGGATGTTAGTCGTGTGCTATCCACTAGAGCAATAGCTTAACAATACACCCTTACTGAATCCTCTGTGGTCGAAGGTGGGGATGAGGGCAGTTTCGCCAAGATGGGGAGGCCTAAGCCCAAGAGGAAGTTGAAGAAGAGTAGAGAGGCGTCTGCGAGTGTGGCGAGTACTAGCGAGGATGAGGGGAAACGGCATAAGCCGGGGACCCCGCTCGCTACTACGAAGAAGGTGGAGTCGGAAGGGAAAATGGATATTGGCGATAAGGACATTGGCAAGGAAATGGACATGAATAAAGATAATGGTACGGAAAGTCGTGGTAGGTCAAAGACCAAAAAGCGGGCCACCTCCGGATGTTTGGAGAGTATCTCCAAGATGAAGGAGGTGACCAAGCAACTTATGGTTGCTTGCTTAGACAACCGTCTAGGGGTCGAAATGACCAAATCGGTTGTTGAGGTTAGCGGCAAATATGAGGCGATACTAATGGAATTGTTGGCTGATAACGAGCGTATGCGTGGCAAGTTGGAGGTATACGAAGCTGGTGGCGTTGGTGGTGGAATGGCTCCTGTGGTAAAGGCGCCGTTGGTGCCCATGGCTCCTGCCGTTCGCCCGGTAGCTGTTACGGCCTTGCCGAAGCCGGTTGTTACCCCGGAGGTGTCGATGCCTAAACCGACACATACGTGGTCGACGATTGTTAAGGGGAAAGGAGTTCCGGCTAAAGAAGTCGTGAAGAAGGTGGTTGACGAAGTAGGCCCAACCCTTGGTGTACGTGTACACAGCGTTAAGCCTACACGTGATGGTGGTGCTGTCATCAGGACCCCGTCTGTGGCTGAACGCCAGAAGGTGGTGGCGAATGAAAAGTTCGCTGAGTTGGGCCTTGAGGTGTCTGTGAATGACAAATTGGGGCCGAAAGTCATGGTCAACCGTGTGCATCCTAAAATTAGCCAGGATGAGTTCATGACCGAGCTATATAAAATGAATTTTGCGAAGGTTATGAGTGAGGAGGTGTACAAGAAAAGCGTGCGGATGGTGACGGCGCCATGGAATCCAGAGGGTAGCCCTTTGAGTGTGGTGCTGGAGTGTACCGAAAAGGTCATGGACCGGTTGGTGGCAGAGGGAGCCTATATAAAGTGGTTCCGGTTTACGGTCCGGCCCTATGATGATGTTATGGCATGCTATAAATGCCATAGCTTCGACCATAGGATGAAGGAGTGCAGGATGCCCGGCAGGATCTGTCGGCGCTGCAGTCAGGTTGGGCATAGTGCTTCACAATGCACCAACCCTTGTCGATGCCGCAACTGCGAGTTCAGGGGATGGCCTGCAGACCACATGATGTTGTCTGCGAGCTGTCCCGTGTACGCGCGGATGGTGGAACGTGCGAAGGCTCGCCATTGAGATGGAGCTGCTGATATTTCAGCTCAATTGTCAGCGGTCGAGATCGGTAATGTACGAGTTGGGACAGGTGCTACGGAGCTCGAGGGCGTCGGTTGCCCTCTTACAGGAGCCGTACACTAGGGATGGAATTGTCAGAGGATTGCCGAGGGGGGTGCGTGTCTTCACGGACGTTAATGGAGACTCTGCCATAGTCATTAATGACAGGGACCTCGACTGTACTAACGTTAGTAGGAGCCTTTGGGGTGTCTGTGTCCGTATCGAAGGGAGGTTTGGGAAGATGTTTTTGGCTAGCATCTATTGTAGGTTTAGCGTGTCGTTAGATCCTTATCTTGAGTATATGGATACGGTGCTACTACTAGTGAGTAGCAATCCGCTCATCATTGCTCTTGATGCTAATGCGTCTTCTCCCATGTGGCATTCCAAGATGGCTGGTCAATCGGCCAGTTATCGGAATCTCATGAGAGGCCAGGCGCTTAGTGAATGGATGCTTTCGATGGGACTTGGTGCGCTTAACGAGCCGAGTGATTTATATACTTTCGATGGACCTAATGGTGCGAGTGACATTGACGTTACGGCTGCAAATGGGGCAGCAACGACTGTCTACGACTTTAGGTGGGCTATCAGTGACAGTTGGGGGGTGAGTGATCACCGGCCTATAGAGGTTCGTGTTACTCTCCATCAACGTACGAGGGCGCCCGAACAGTCTCGTAAGTGGCGGGACACTGCTGTGGACTGGGGGTACTATTCGGATCGGATTAGGGAGGCAGCTATGCCTTTAGAGGACTTTAGGCTACTGACCATTGACGATCAGATTAGCGAAATAGATCGGTGTATGTGCACGGTAAATGATGTGCACCTTGGTAGACGTCGCGAGACTAAACCAAGTAAGGTCCCCTGGTGGACCCGTGAGTTAAATTTGATGCGTAGGTCTGTCAGGCGTCTGCGGAAGCGATTCCAAAGTGCCCGGCGGTCTGAGGCGGAGGATTTGGCTCAGCGTAAAGCTGACTATTTTGCTGCTCTTAGGACGTACAAAGACAGTCTAGCAAGGGTTAAAGACCAAAATTGGAGGAGCTTCGTACTCGACAATAGGGACGAACCGTGGGGTACCGTATACAAAGTATGTAGAGGTACAGATAGAACGACCGACGTGACGGCCCTACAAGTTGGCAATTCATTGTCTTCTTGGAGTGAGTGTGTAGAGACGTTACTGATGAGTTTTTTCCCAGTTGCTGAACGTGTTAGTGATATTCCACCTATGGTGGAGATTACTGATCCGCCACCTCTGGATAGATCGGAAGTGGACATAAGTATAAGTCGGATTAGGTGCGGAAAGTCGCCCGGTATGGATGGTATGACTGGAAGGATGCTTAAGGCCATCTGGAAAGGCATACCGTCTCATATCGAATCGATTTTTGATAGGTGTATAAGAACAGGATGTTTTCCTACCGTGTGGAAACAGGCACGCGTTGTGGTCCTCCTTAAGGCCCCCGATAGGGATAGGAGCAACCCCCGCTCCTATCGTGGTATCAGTCTTCTTCCGGTGCTTGCGAAAGCATTGGAGAGGATAATGATATCGCGACTTCTGGAGAGTTACATCGACGGTTTTGCCGAGGAACAATTTGGGTTTAGACAAGGTAGATCTGTGGACGATGCTTGGCTACATGTCAGTAGTATAGTTAGTCAGTCGACTGCCAAGTATGTTTTGGGCATATTCGTTGATTTTAAAGGTGCGTTTGACTATCTCTCCTGGGATAGCGTGCTCACGCGGTTGCAGGAGGTTGGTTGTCGTGAGCTAGATCTTTGGCGTAGCTATTTTAGCAATAGAAAAGCTTGTGTTGTAGGTGCCAATGACACAGTTTGGCGTGATGTCGCCCGTGGGTGTCCTCAGGGTTCTATCTGTGGTCCATATATATGGAATCTTATGATGGATACTTTGTTGCGCTCATTGTCGACATCGTTTCATGTGTGTGCATATGCGGATGACCTTCTCATTATGGTTGAAGGCCAATCTCGTCTTGAGCTGGAAACCAGAAGTGTGGAGGCCATGCGCATAGCGTCTGAATGGGGTAGTCGAGTTGGTGTGGAGGTGGCGTTCGACAAGACGTCGACTATGTTGCTGAAGGGCACTTTAGCGCATACGCGTCCTCCATTCATTC
>NW_026879133.1:10000-12500 GCF_032173495.1 Musca vetustissima
AACATTAATTAATGAAAATGATAGAATAATGGCAAAAACATGGTCAATATTACATAGCGAATGGCCTCAGCACAATATATTTCCTCCCGAAAGATTGGATTGACCATTTTCCCTAATGGGGAAGATGGTCGGCGGTAGTAATGGCTACTGCCAAATGGTCTCCAACTGCCTAGTCATCGATATAGTGACTTATTCATATCAATCCATAACATTCCTACTGTCCCTATTTTCAAAATGCCAAATAAACTAAGTATTTGGAGATAGGTGCACAAAATACTGAATAACTTTTGAATGGCTACACGGCGGGAGCTGTGCATAGTCTCAAAATGTTGCTTAGAATGTCGACATTAAGAAAATGTCTTACATCAATCCATACACGAGATTCCTACTGTACAAGTGAAATAAGAATTCACCGTAAATTACCCAAAGTCTATTGAAGAACATTGTTTCTTCAATAGACAATTCTTCTCAAATTGTATTTGAGAAGATCAACCAAAATTGAATTAATTTTGAATTTTTTTCCTTCATTCAGTAATATGAACTTGGGAAAAAAAATTATAAAAAATCAGAAAATCGACAAAAATATTCCGAAATGGCTCAAATAATGTGTATTTCATATAACTATTTGATACCAATGATATTCATTCATTTATTTCGATTTTCAATTTTTTGTGATTTTTTCCACCATTATAATATCATTGAAAAATTGAATAAAAATTCATAAAAAATTCAAATTTGCTCGTAAATTACCCAAAAATGGCTTAAATAATAGCTATTCCATGTTGCTATGTTAAGCCAAAAAAATTTCCATCATATCATTAAAACATGATTTTTTGGAATTTTTTTCCCCATTTTTTCCAAAAATATTAAAATATTAAAAAAATCTAAAAATATTCATAAAAAAATCAAATATCAACGTAAATTACCCAAACATACATCAAATGATAGCTAATTTTTATTACTATCAATAAAAAATAAAATATCATTGATATTTTCAACGTTGATTTTTTTATGAATATTTTTCCGATTTTTTCAAAAATATTAAAAAATCGAAAAATATTCATAAAAAAATCAAATATCAACGTAAATTACCCAAACATACATCAAATGATAGCTAATTTTTATTACTATCAATAAAAAATAAAATACCATTGATATTTTCAACGCTGATTTTTTTATGAATATTTTTCCGATTTTTTATTATTTTTTTAATCGAAAAATATTCATAAAAAAATCCTACATGCACGTAAATTACCCATTTATGCCTTAAAAGATGTCTAATTATTACTACTATTAACCAAAAATAAAATATCATTACGATGACTGAAATCACCATTAGAGTGGTTGAAAGTGGTTTGTTCATGTTATACGATGAGTTTTGCGATGAATTAACGCTTCGAGTGGGTATGGATGTCGCAGTATTTCCGTCAGCTAGTAATAGTTGAATGCGATTGCTGTGGTTGGTAGTATTCATTCACTATAAGCGGGTACGATTGTGCAGTGCGTACAATTGTCTTTAATGGTTATCTTCCTACTATTACAAGCATGTTTCATTAAGTTGAGACGTTGACTGTTTGAATAGTAGGGAGCGAGTTTCTTTGCATCGTACGATGTGAGGAGTCTCGTTAAACAAATGTGTGATTTTTAAAAATGTTTATCCAAATGGTTAAACGAAAATATGAAATTCTTAATTTCATATCAATATCAAGTATAGTAAGTTGAAAAACCTACTATGCTGCGATGTTAAAAGTAATTTGAAATAAATTGCTAAAAATATTGAGAAAAATACCTCCAATATACTTTTTGAACAAATTACGCGAAAACGATGTCATTCAATATTTGGTGACTCGTTTCGTTGATTTTTCATTAAGTTGTCGATGGAAAAACATACAATAAAACATTATTCTGGTTGATCCTGCCAGTAGTTATATGCTTGTCTCAAAGATTAAGCCATGCATGTCTAAGTACACACGAATTAACAGTGAAACCGCAAAAGGCTCATTATATCAGTTATGGTTCCTTAGATCGTTAACAGTTACTTGGATAACTGTGGTAATTCTAGAGCTAATACATGCATTATAAACACGGACCTTTGGGACGTGTGCTTTTATTAGGCTAAAACCAAGCGATCTTTGATCGTTTATATGGTTGAACTCTAGATAACGGTGTAGCTACTTTTATGGCTCTCTCAGTCGCTTCCCGGGAAACCAAAGCTTTTGGGCTCCGGGGGAAGTATGGTTGCAAAGCTGAAACTTAAAGGAATTGACGGAAGGGCACCACCAGGAGTGGAGCCTGCGGCTTAATTTGACTCAACACGGGAAAACTTACCAGGTCCGAACATAAGTGTGTAAGACAGATTGATAGCTCTTTCTCGAATCTATGGGTGGTGGTGCATGGCCGTTCTTAGTTCGTGGAGTGATTTGTCTGGTTAATTCCGATAACGAACGAGACTCAAATATATTAAATAGATGCTTTCAGGATTATGGTGTTGAAGCTTTTA
>NW_026879133.1:17500-25979 GCF_032173495.1 Musca vetustissima
AATATAAACCTAATAGCGAAATTAACAAAGATGGTGAACTATACTTGATCAGGTTGAAGTCAGGGGAAACCCTGATGGAAGACCGAAACAGTTCTGACGTGCAAATCGATTGTCAGAATTGAGTATAGGGGCGAAAGACCAATCGAACCATCTAGTAGCTGGTTCCCTCCGAAGTTTCCCTCAGGATAGCTGGTGCATTTAAAAATTATGTAAAATAATCTTATCTGGTAAAGCGAATGATTAGAGGCCTTAGGGTCGAAACGACCTTAACCTATTCTCAAACTTTAAATGGGTAAGAACCACACCTTTCTTGGTATGAAGGTGTGGTTGTGATATAATGTGCCCAGTGGGCCACTTTTGGTAAGCAGAACTGGCGCTGTGGGATGAACCAAACGTAATGTTACGGTGCCCAAATTGACAACTCATGCAGATACCATGAAAGGCGTTGGTTGCTTAAAACAGCAGGACGGTGGACATGGAAGTCGTAATCCGCTAAGGAGTGTGTAACAACTCACCTGCCGAAGCAACTAGCCCTTAAAATGGATGGCGCTTAAGTTGTATACCTATACATTACCGCTAAAGTAAATGGTTTATATTCAATCTCGGTTGGATTTTAAACTTTGAAACTTTAGTGAGTAGGAGGGTACAATGGTGTGCATGGAAGTGTTTGGCGTAAGCCTGCATGGAGCCGCCATTGGCACAGATCTTGGTGGTAGTAGCAAATAATCGAATGAGACCTTGGAGGACTGAAGTGGAGAAGGGTTTCGTGTGAACAGTGGTTGATCACGAGTTAGTCGGTCCTAAGTTCAAGGCGAAAGCTGAAAATTTTCAAGTTATAATTATAACAAAAGAATGCATTGCGCATTTTTTTCGTAATTAAACACTTGAATAATTTTGAACGAAAGGGAATACGGTTCCAATTCCGTAACCTGTTGAGTATCCGTTTGTTATTAAATATGGGCCTTGTGCTCATCCTGGCAACAGGAACGACCATAAAGAAGCCGTCGAGAGGTATCGGAAGAGTTTTCTTTTCTGTTTTATAGTCGTACTACCATGGAAGTCTTTCGAAGAGAGATATGGTAGATGGACTAGAAGAGCATGACATTTACTGTTGTGTCGATATTTTCTCCTCGGACCTTGAAAATTTATGGTGGGGTCACGCAAACTTCTCAACAGGCCGTACCAATATCCGCAGCTGGTCTCCAAGGTGAAGAGTCTCTAGTCGATAGAATAATGTAGGTAAGGGAAGTCGGCAAATTAGATCCGTAACTTCGGGATAAGGATTGGCTCTGAAGTAGTTATGTAACCAATTGTGGAACTTTCTTGCTAAAATTTTTAGGGTTGCATCGCAAGGTGTTAACTCTTTAAATTATAACGACTATCAATTAACAATCAATTCAGAACTGGCACGGACTTGGGGATTTTCACTTTTTTGAAAATTTTTATTTTTGCGAAAATTTCGCATTTTGTACATTTTTTCAATTTGCATTGAAAAATTTTTAATTTTTGAAAATTTTCATTTTTTGAAAATTTTCAATTTTTGAAAATTTTAATTTTTGAAAAATTTTCATCTTTTGAAAATTTTTATTTCTTTTTGTCAAGCTGTTGTTGGGAAAGTGAGGAAACTCATTTGAACTTCTGCAGCTTGAAGTTTTGTTTGGTGGCGACGTACCATTATGGTACCGAAGCCTTCTACCCGTAGGGGTAGAAAAAAGCCTGATGGGGGGACAACTCCCACACCATCAGGTGACGAGAGCGAGTCCTCTTGTGCAAAGAGGCACTGCGCTGTTCGTGGGACTGGTGCTGTTACGGACGTAAGTGTCCGTAGCAAATCCAGTAGTGATGAGGGCACTATAGGTGCCAAAGTTGTTGATGCTGCATCAGCCAGTAAATCTGCTGATGTTGCGGGCAAGGGGTGCAAGGTTTTCCTCAAACCTTTGCCGGTCGAGAAGCCAGAGGTGTCTTCGGACATTTTCTCTAGCTGCGACGAGAACGAGCGTGCTGCCATTAGGCAAAGCCGACGTCCCCGTCGTACGACGGTAGAGCCTGTCTCGGCTGCATCTGCCATTGGGCAAATGCATGAGGCGAAGGCAAGCCTGTTGAGTTGTCTGGTTGACAAACACTCCGTTTCAGGAGCTGTCCTGAAGGATGTGTTGACACAAACTGCTCATTTTGAGCAGATCATTGTGTCGCTAGTTGCGGAGAATGAACGTCTTCGAGGACGTTTAGATGTTCTCCCTCGTGCTACCAATGTGCCAGGTCGTCCTATGACAACCACTGGGTCAGGTATGGTGCCTCGGGTTACTACCCAGGCGGCTTTGGAGCCTCAACCCCGTCCGGTTGAGACTTGGGCGGCTATCGTAAAGTCCAAGGACTCTAAGGTAGCCTCCAAGGATGTGGTGAAGAAGGTGGTCTCGGAAGTGGGGCCCAGCCTTGCGAACCTTGGTGTACGGGTACACGAGGTTAAGGCCGTGAAGGGTGGCGGTGCGATCATTCGCACCCCATCAGTCGTTGAGAGGGAGAAAATAGCCAAGAGTGCTAAGTTCTCTGAAGTTGGACTGGAGGTTGAGGTTAAGGACAAGATGGGTCCTAGAGTCATCGTCCAAAAGGTCGATCCGGCTATTAGGCCGGACGTCTTTATGGATGAGTTGTATGCTCTGAACTTCATTGAGAAGATGTCGAAAGACGAATTCTCAAGGAGTGTACGGATGGTGACAGGTGCATGGAAAGACACCGACAGAAATGTCAACGTTGTCTTGGAGGGCAAGAGCCGGGTGATCGATGCTCTTTTAGCGACAGGGAGGTGCTACATCAAGTGGTTCTCCTTTTTGGTGCAACCGCATGATGGGGTACATCACTGCTATCGCTGCTTGAGTTTCGATCACCGAGTCAAGCAATGCCGATTTGTTAAATCGGTATGCCGACGATGCAGCGAGGAAGGTCACGTGGCAAGGAAATGCAGAAATGCACTTAATTGCCGGAACTGTGCCTTCAGAGGAAAGCCGTCAGAACATCTGATGATGTCTGAGGCTTGTCCTATATATTGTTTGATGGTGGCTCGGGCGAAATCACGACATTAAGATGGATTGCATAATCCAACTTAATTGTCGGCGATCGCAGGCTGTCATGGCCGATTTGGGGGCTACTATGCGTCAACTTGGCTGCAGATACGCATTAGTTCAGGAACCTTATTCGACCAATTTTGGTCAAATATTGGGCCTGCCTGCAGAAATGCGGGTATTTCCTGACCTAAGGCGTCATTCTGCAGTTATTGTTGACGATAGTAGTGTCGACTGTGTTCTGGTGAACCAGAGCAACTATGGAGTGTGTGTCTCAGTTAGTGGTCGTTTTGGAGAGATCTACCTCGTGAGTCTCTATTGCAAGTTCGAAGAAGCGTTAGAGCCATACATTAGGTATATGGATGTTGACCCTTCTGTGCGTTGGCGCACTTCTAATATTGATTGGTCATTTTATGGCCACCAAATTAGAAGTGAGTTCAACGAGATATCTCTGGATGAGTTCTCCACACTTCCAGTCGATGGGCAAGTGTCCCTTTTGACGGACACAGTCACTGAAAACTCTTGTGGGCAAGTGTCGGTGCTACTACAGGTGAGTAGCCATCCAGTCATCCTCGGCTTAGACGCGAACGCATCTTCTCCCATGTGGTTCAGTAAGATGTCCCGGCATTCGCTGGCGCATCGGAATTACAATAGGGGGGAGATGTTGAGTGAATGGATGCTTGCGAGATCCATTCATGTGGTGAACGAGCCGAGCGATGTGTATACCATTTGTACGGTGAATGGCGCAAGTGACATTGACGTGACATGTTGCAACGAAATTGCTTCCCGGCGGTTTCGCTTGCCAAGTGTGTTCGCTTGGGCATTTTCCCGAAGGCGTGGAAATCTGCGAAGTTCATTGTGCTACTGAAGTCGCCTGATAAGGTCAGCAGTAATCCTCGATCCTATCGGGGCATCAGTCTTCTTCCAGTGCTTGGAAAAGTACTGGAGAGGATTACGGTGCAGCGGCTTCAGGAACGGTTGGCTGGAACAGAGCGAGTGGCAGTTCGGCTTCAAACCAGGCCTTGGTGTTGAGGACGCGTGGCTGCACGTGAAGCAATGCGTTGCCAATTCGGCAAAAAGATACGTGTTGGGTATCTTTGTCGATTTTAAAGGAGCCTTTGACTACCTTTGTTGGTCAAAGGTGATCTCTCGACTGGAGGAAGTGGGGTGTCAGGAGATAAAGCTTTGGCAAATCTACTTCTCCGATCGGATGGCGTGTTATGTTGGTGCCTCCAACGTGGTAAGTATCGATGTTGTATGCGGTTGTCCACAGGGATCTATTTGTGGTCCATACATATGGAACCTAATGATGGATCCCCTGTTGCGACAACTAAGTGCACATTGTAAGGTATGTGCTTACGCGGATGATTTGCTCATTCTGGTGGAAGCTCAATCTCGTTCTGAGATGGAACAGTTGGGTGCCAGAATGATGTCTATCGTCGGGAGTTGGGGCACCACGGTTGGTGTCCAAGTTGCCCGGGAGAAGACTGTGACAATGCTGCTGAAAGGTAGGTTGTCCAGTAACCGATATCCCAGTGTTGTGATACGTGCAAATGTATCATTTTTAGCCAAGAGGGGATTGCCCATATTGCCCACTGACTGGGCAGTGAAGGTATTGGTAGTTTGAGTGCCCTCGAACGCAAGTACCGACTGCATGAGCTAGTAGTATCTAGATGGCAATCTAGATGGGACACTAGCAAGAATGGGAGAGTGACATTCCGGTTCATCCCGGATGTTACTTTCGTTGCGACGAAACCCGATTTTGGTTTCGGCCTTCACCTGGGGTTCTTGTTGACAGGGCATGGTTCCCTCAATGCATTCTTGCATAGAAGGAACCTCTCTGACACAGCGACGTGTAGATGTGGGGCTCCAGTCGAAGACTGGATGCATGTCCTGTGCGAATGTCCTCTCTACGATGACCTCAGGATCTTGGATTCCATGGGAATCAGCCATGCTGATGACCAATGGGACGTTAGTCGTACGCTCTCTACTAGTGCAACTCGTGCTAGGCTCGGGGAATTTGCTGCCGCAGTTTTCCGACGTCGAAGGGCGTTGGACTAGACGCGTAGCGGAGACACATGAGTGTCTGAAGGGTCACTAGTGCCCTAGTCAAAGAAGAAGGAAGAGCTTCGGCTCGATGTGGAGTTGCATTATCAACCGGGTGCCTGACCCATAGAAAGGCAGAGATTTAGGTAGTCCTCGTTTCCTCACCAAGGAGGAAGTGAAGCTTTGCGGCGGATCTTCGAATTGGTACCGGCGGATTGGCTCCAGAATGCTCATTGAGTACCCTGGGCTTTTCCAATGGGCGCTGGTCGACGCTCAATTTCGACACCCAATGGTGCACCATGGTTAAAGCCGTTAAGTCGGGAATCATGTAAAACCCACAGGATTCATGTCCCTATCAACTGATTCGGAGTTTGAGCGTGCGACAAACAAGACGTATTTTGATTAGCCTTGCGGAAAAATTGTGTTATCATTTCGGGCGAAAACAAATACAACATTTGTTGTCTCGCTCTGCGATAAATTTCTGATTTGCTGACTCTGTCAGTTGTGATAAAGTGTTGTTGGGGAATCCCTTGGGGTAACTCATTGGACTCCAGCAGCCAGCATTCCTTACCGAGTGTAGTGATTGGGACAGTTCTGATTTCGTGCGTACTTTGCTATTCTTTGGACTTCGGTTGTGGTTAAGTTGTTTTGATTGGACTGGTGTGATTCTAGTGTTCCCTGGATTATTCGATTTCGGCTTGGTTTTTGGTGACTTGGACATTGTTCAGAGGTAAGTGCAGTTTTACCTTTTGTGGGCAAAACGGTTAGGAGGAAGAAGGCTGGGGAGCCTAGTGAGAATGTTTCTAGTGCTGGGGATCTCACAGAGACGTCAGATGCGGAGATGATGGGGTGCAGCGCCTCGTCGGCGTCGTTGATGCCTCCTCCGTCTGCTAGGAGACTGAGGCATACCGAGAGCGAGCAGAGTTCAGATGGGATGGAGTCAGATAGCAAGAGAATGAAGGTTGGCTCTCCCATGAAGAAGGGTGGTTCGCCTGTGAAGAAGGTGGCCTCTCCGGCGAAGAAGGTGCCCTCTCTGGCGAAGAAGGTGTCCTCTCCGGCGAAGGCGCTTCAAAGTGGCTCTTCGGTGTCTGAGAGAGCGGTGGTTGTAGAGAGCTTTGTTTTGGGTAGTGGTGGCGCTGTACCGCTTAGTGATGGTCGCTCTGGTGAGGTTGGAGGAGAGGCGCGTGCAAGAGAGACATCTAGGGAGAGTCGTCCTCGCAGTAAGAATGGCTCTCTTAAGTCTGTCGGGGGAGTAACGGTGTCCGACATTAAGAACATTACGGACAGTTTGTTAGACGTGCTCTGTGACACTCAGTGCGGCGCGGGTGCTACGCGGGAGATAATTTCTCTTGCGAGCAGGTATGAGGAGGTGCTTATGAGAGCCATAGTGGAGAATGAGAAGTTGAAGGGGAAATTGGAGGCATTTGAGAGCATGGCGGGTCTTGGGGGTTTGTTGCGCCCAGCTGTTGGCCAGGCTGAGGTGATGCCGGTGGCGTCAGTTGCAGGTGTGTTGGGGCCTCAGGTTGCCCATACAGTGCCTAAGCCGGTGGTGACTTGGTCTGTAGTGGTGAGGAGCAAAGATGGTGCGTCGGGCCGTGAGGTGGCCAAGAAGGTTGTAGAGGAGGTCGGACCTGCGCTAGGTGTCAGAGTACATGAAGTTAAGCTCATTAAAGATGGTGGGGCGGTTATTCGTACGCCGTCGATCGCAGATAGGGAGAAAATTGCTGCGAATAAGCGTTTTGCGGATGTTGGCCTTGAGGTGTCTGTAAAGGACAAGCTGGGGCCGAGGATTGTGGTACAGAGGGTGGACGCAGACATTACTCCCGGCGACATCATGCAGGCTGTTTATAAGTTTAATTTTGTTGATGATATATCGGAGGAAGTGTTTCGGAGGAGCGTCAGGCTGGTGAGTGCGGCGTGGAAGCCCCCGAATAGCATTGACGCTAGGGTAAATGTTATTCTTGAGTGCACTGAGAGGGTTGCTGAGAAGCTCTGTGCGACTGGTGTGTACATAAACTGGTTCCGGTTTATAGCGCGCAGGCAGGATCCGGTCGCTGTGAGCTTTAGATGCCTTGGCTTTGACCATCGTGTCCGGGAGTGCAGAATGCAGTCGGATGTTTGCAGGCGTTGTGGTGGTTCTGGGCATCTCTCGAGCGAGTGCTGCAATCCAGTGAATTGCAGAAATTGCGCTTTTAAGGGCAAACCGGCTGGTCACATGATGCTCTCAGCAGATTGTCCAATTTATGCGGCGCTGATGGCTAGAGCTTATGCCAGACATTAATGGTTAAGCTGCTTCAGTATAATTGCCAGCGTTCTGCGAGCTTTATGCATGAATTTGGTCATGCGCTTCTCCGTATGGGTGCCATGTTTGCGTTGGTGCAGGAGCCTTACTGCAGGGATGGTTGTGTTAGAGGATTGCCGGGGGGATGCGAGCCTTTACGGACAAGGGATGTGGCTCTGCTATAATAGTTGTTAACAGTGACGTCGACTGTACTGTTAGAAGTAGCCAACCTGAGGGAGTGTGTGTGTCCGTTGAATGGGCGGGAGGGAAGATGTTGCTGGCTAGCATCTACTGCCACTTCAGCTCACCACTGGAGCCATATTCAAGGTATATGGATACGGAACTACTCCTCGAGGGTAGTTGTCCGCTAATCCTAGGGCTAGACGCGAACGCAACCTCCTCGCTGTGGTTCTCCAAGATGACCAGGTCAACATCTGGTCATCGGAATCGCTTCCGAGGAGAAGCGCTTTGTGAATGAGTGTTAGCGAGGGGCGTCGAGATATTAAATGAGCCCTCGGATCTGTATACCTTTGATGGTCCCTCCGGGGTGAGTGACATAGACGTGACGGCTGCAAATGGGGCAGCAATGACAGCTTACCAGTTTAGTTGGAGTGTTTGCGAAGACTGGGGTGTGAGTGATCATAACCTCATTGAGATTTTGGTCACTCCGAGGGGACGTAAGCAGGGAACTGACTGGGACCATTATGCGAACTGTGTCAGGGAGTTGGCTTTGCCACTAGTGGACTTTAGGGCACGGACCATAGATGACCAAGTCAGCTTGTTGAACGAGTGGATGAGCAGCGTCAATGACGTACTCCTCGGTAGACGGCGTCAGGCTTAGCCGAGTAAGGTCAAATGGTGGACCCGCGAGCTAACTACTATGCGGCGGCATGTCACGCGTCTTAGGCGGCGCTTCCAAAGAGCCAGGCGTGTCAATGCGGAAGATTTAGCGCAGCTTAAATCCGAGTTCCTTGCTGCTCTTAGTACGTACAAAGACGAGCTGTCTAGGAGTAAAGAAGACAATTGGAGGAGATTCGTACGGGACAATGGAGATGATCCATGGGGTATAGTATACCGTGTGTGCCGGCATGGT
>NW_026879134.1:0-25402 GCF_032173495.1 Musca vetustissima
ACCGCTTCAAAGAATTCTTTATCGGGACTCGCCAAAAAAACCCATTCTTGATTACGAACTGCAAACGGTGACCTTTGGCCTCAATTGTGCGCCTTATTTAGCTATTCGGACACTTCTACAACTCGCTGATGAAACTGAGTCACAATTTCCGCTGGCTGCGAATATTTTGCGCAATTCCATGTATGTGGACGACGTTTTGGCAGGTACTCACGACCTCGAAACAGCATTAAATGCTGGAGACCAATTGATCGGTGCACTATCGTCAGCGAAATTCGAACTAAGAAAGTGGACGGCCAATGACAAGTCGATTTTGGATTGCTTTCCCCCAGAGCACTTAGTGGATGCTCAAGTTTTGTCGTTCGAGGAAGCTAGTGGTTCAAAGCCTTTAGGTATTCGGTGGAACGCCAGGTTGGACTTATTTTATTTTGAAGTAAGTCCCATTGAAATAAAGGCCAATTACACAAAGCGTGAAGTTCTTTCAGCCATCGCCAAACTTTTTGACCCGGTTGGTTGGTTAAGTCCGGTCATCGTAAGCGCAAAAATTATAATGCAAAAGGTCTGGTTAGATCAAATTGGTTGGGACGATCATCTTTTGCCCGCTACTTATTCGGAGTGGCGTAAATTCGTCAATGCGTATCCACAGGTAAATTTGATAAAAATTCCTCGTTGGTTTCAGTTTTCCCCGGAAT
Source organism: Musca vetustissima (assembly GCF_032173495.1). Lineage (NCBI taxonomy): Eukaryota > Metazoa > Arthropoda > Insecta > Diptera > Muscidae > Musca > Musca vetustissima. The sequence continues at coordinate 690 of NW_026879134.1, forward strand.
GCACGGCAGAACTTCATGTATTTTCAGATGCCTCGATTAAGGCATACGCGGGGGTAGCTTATATAAGAATAGAGTCGCCAGATAAAAATGTGTTCGTGCATCTTTTATCGAGTAAAACGAAAGTAGCACCCTTAAAATCTATTTCACTCCCACGCCTTGAACTTTGCGGTGCAGTATTGGCCTCCGAAATTTTAAAAATTATTGTAAAGGAAATAAATATAGAATTTCGTCAGGTGTATTGTTGGACGGATTCTACCATTGTATTGTCGTGGTTGAGGAAGACCCCTTCTACTTGGACTACCTTTGTGGCCAATCGAGTCTGTAGGATTCAAGAAAATGTTGGGAATCATAATTGGTATCACGTTAGGTCTGAAGATAACCCGGCAGATCTAGGAAGTCGAGGTCTAGCTCCAGCAGATTTAGCTGATAACCCCCTTTGGTGGCATGGGCCGACATGGCTCAGCCAAGAGAAATCGGAATGGTCTATTCGAGATCTAGCTCCCCTGGGTACTGACATTGAAAAACGCTCGATTCAGTGTCATTTTACTTTCTTTCCATCCTCTTTTGTAGATATTCTGGAGAAGTACTCTTCGTTGCAAAAAGCGCTTCGTGTCTTGGCTTACGGTTTGAGATTCTGTCGTCAGACCCACCCTCGTTATAAAGGTACATATATTTATCCAAATTCTGATATTTCTGCAGAAGAATTAACCGAGGTTCGGAATCGTTTAATATTAACTGCACAAAAGTTGCATTTTGCGGATGAATATAAACACTTAATTGATAAGGTTCCCCTTCCCAGTAAAAGCTCGTTAGCTCCTCTCAATCCATTTGTGGATGACAAAGGGGTCATGAGAATCAATGGTCGTCTAGCGCGTTCACCATCTCTTTCTTATTCGGAACGCTATCCAATTATTGTACCATACAAAAGTAGGTTTGCAAGACTTTTGATCGAACACATCCACGCGAAATGTCTTCACGGGGATGTTCAACTTATACTTCGTACTCTGAGAATGGAATATTGGATTCCACGTGCTAAAAATTTGATCCGGTCTGTAGTACACAGTTGCAAAGTATGCATATTGGAGAAAAAACGGCATTGTAGTCAAATAATGGCAGCTCTTCCTCCGGAAAGAACCATAATAAATAGGGCCTTCACTACTACGGGTGTAGATTTCGCTGGTCCTTTCGATGTCAAATCATTCACAGGTCGTGCTTGCAGGATTACCAAAGGATATGTTTGTGTATTCGTTTGTTTCTCTACCAAGGCGATTCACTTGGAGGTTGTTTCGGATTTGTCAACGGATAATTTTTTGGCTGCACTTCACCGATTTGTAGCACGTCGTGGGTGTCCAAACTCGATATTTTCTGACAATGGTACGAATTTTGTTGGAGCCTCTCGTGAACTGCGTCGCAATTTTCGAGAATTTATTCGTGAAAGTCGTGATTCCATTTCCGCTGCTTTTGCTACCCGTGGACTTTCATGGCATTTTATTCCAGCTGGTGCTCCACATATGGGTGGACTCTGGGAAGCTGGAGTAAAAAGCTTTAAGCAACACTTTCGAAAGCAAGTTCGAAACGTTCGGCTTACATTTGAAGAATTAGCGACTATATTGGCTAGAATAGAGGCATGTTTGAATTCGCGCCCACTTTGTCCGTTATCAGATAATCCTGACGACTTCGTAGCATTGACCCCAGGTCATTTCTTGATAGGCGCCCCGTTACTAGCTCCTCCTGAACCTGTCGTAGTTGACGAATCTATATCGTTTGTGAATAGGTTTCGTAAAGTTCAAGCGCTTGCGCATTTGTTTTGCAGTCGATGGAAGGAGGAATATTTGAAAAATCTGCACATGCGATATAAATGGAAATTTCCAGAACGAGAAATTGAAAAAGGTGATCTTGTTTGTATTCGTCACGAACAGCTTCCACCGACGTCGTGGAAATTAGGCCGAGTAGAAAACGTTTACCCGGGTATTGATGGTCACGTTCGAATTGTCGACGTTCGGACCGCAAACGGCGTTGTAAAGCGGCCTATTTCTAAATTAGTCACTTTGACCGAACAATTAATTTCCTCATCCAACTAAATTCCCATATTTTCCTAGTAACATGGATTCCTCAAATCTCTACAACATCGACATCGTGAGCGAAATCGACGCTCTTTTGGAAAGAGCTGACAGTCTGGGATTGCAGTCTTCGGACGGGGTCGATGCATTGGTGCAACCTATAGCCTCGGTAAAGCTCAATGAATCCGAAACGGAATCCGTTACTGCGGATCCGAAAAATAAAATTTGTTTGTCCGAACCCGTTACTGCGGGTTCCACTAATTCAAACCCAAGTAAGGAATCCGTAACTGCGGGTCCCTCGTTCGCGCTTCCGTGTGATAATTTCGTCGCCAACCGGTCCGAATCCATATCTGTGGGTTCTTCTGCGCCCTTGGACCATGTTCGTATGGTTAATACGGGGAGGTCGTCCGTAACTGCGGGCGATTCGAATGCTCCCCATCGATACAGTTGTCGTATTTGCCAACGCCGGCACTCGTTGAGCGCATGCAATGCATTTCTTGCCATGACGTTGGATTCGCGTCTCAATACTGTGGCCAAATACCGGGACTGTACTCGCTGCCTGGGAAAATGGCACCAAGCCCGAGATTGCCATAGCAGGAAGGCCTGCAATAAATGTGGCGGCGGTCATCACTCATTGTTGCACGATGACCGAAAAGATGTGGCACAAACCTGTCAACCGTTGTTCCGTCCGCGTCAAAGTTCAAGGTCACGTCCGTATCCCATTTCTGTGTCTCGTCCGTATTCAAGGTCCGAATCACGTTCGTCCGAAGATTTCCACAATCTCTGCCGTTCAAATGGTCATTCACTTGGCACTTTGCCGTTACAAACGGTGTCGACAATATCTCCAAGTCTAATAGTGAGACTTCAATGTGTCGGACCGTCCTTCCCAGTACGTGCAGTACTGGATCCATGCTCCATACAGAGTTTAATATGCTCCTCCATGGTAGACAATTTGCAGCTACCCACCTCCAATCTAGACGGAGTGAGACTTGTCCGAGTTTCGGCCACGTCCGTCTACGATTCAACTCAAACCATATCATTTATGGCGAGAGTAACTGATCTTCGGCATGTTTACACGCCAAGAGAAGAAGTGTCCGCACGGGTGAAAGAGGCATTTCTTGGGTTGCCGTTGGCGGACCCTAACTTTTTTAGGCCTAGTCGGGTTGCGTTGGTACTTGGTCCCGATGTTTACGCCAAAATTGTAACTCACCGAGTGCAGGCGTTACCTGGGCTACCTATAGCACAATACACCATATTTGGATGGGTATTATCTGGCGTGTGCTATACGTAGTCCGACAATATGTGTATCCTCTAATTGTTAAGTTTGAATTTATATAAAAAAAAAGAAATGAAATAAAATTGAATTGAATTGAAATGCTCACACACTGCACCGCCTACCATATTATTATATATAACTTTAAGTAACTAGTCGTAAATTGAATATCTGTGTTACAACATTAATAATGTTGCAAGGTGGGCGCCAATGTTTAAGTAAGAATCTATTTTGTATGCATTGTTTGGAAATGCATCCTTTGAACGCTCGTGTTCATTGTGTTTATTTTGCATACTCATTAGAAAACTGAATACTCCTTATTGTTACAACATTGAACTGTCAGTTTTCTAATGAGTATTGTTTTGCGCCAATGCCACTTTGCAGCATTGTTGTTATTCTTCTTTGGCTTCTCGTCACGATCGCTACAAGTAACACAGGTAATCTGTTCGTTCTCACTTTCTTCCCCTATTATTATTTATTTTAATATTTCAATAAAACTTAAAATCAGAAAACTAAAACGTTCGTGTTTTATTTTCTTTATTTTTCGAAACGCAATTTCGGCGCCTAAACAACAATATATGCAAGTATATGTTTGATTATTCGTTTGTTTCTATGCAAAGATATTATTCAAGAATAACATCATTCCTCAAACTAGGCATATCAAATTGAAGTTGAAGTTTCAGATGTAAATATTTGTTTTTATCGTCAATGATAAATAAGTGGAATATTGAAATTGTCTTTTTTCGTGAAGAATTTCCTCAAATGTTCCAATTTTGAAAGCATTAATAAAGTATTCTGTTACGTGGTTTTCAAGTTTTCTGTGTTGATACTGAAAGGATCGTTCTTTTATGGGGGCTATTTAAATGGACAACTGCGAATAAAGTCGTTAAAATGACGAAAATCGGGAGACCGATGTATTCTGTACTAGGCCATAATATGGATTTCGGACATAGTGTCTGGAAATATGACAACACATTCCCTAACATTCCTCATCTACAACATACATCATAAAAAGATTTAATGTGAGATTACCGAGACATAATATACAAAACTAGCCTTGACATACGAAACAGCAGTGACAACAACCCCACTGTCTGTCAAAGAAGACTAATGACAAGTGATATAAATTTCAACAACATCAGCATATCAACACAGCAATTGAGTTAGTATAACATCACCACCACCATAATGTCTTTTAAGAACATCGTATTTTTCTTCTGTGTCAATTATAATGGTGTCCAGCAAAGCCACAACCGCAACAATGACATAATTAACCGCAAAAATAAAATGACTAATGTCTCAACATTGACCTTAGACCCTTTGGCCTACATGCTGTGTTTTTCAGACATTAGCATTGACAATGATTTTTTGTTGTTTTGTTTCTTTTTTTCCTTCTTTGTCAAAGTCTCTTTTTATACCCTTCACCACACTGTGGTACAGGGTATTATGTCTTTGTGCATATGTTTGTAACAGGCAAAAATAATCGAGATAGACCCATGGTTCCTTTTGAGAATATGCACAGAATCACTTTCTAAGTCGATTTATGCATGTCCGTCCGTCCGTCTGTCTGTCTGTCCATGTTAAATTGTAAACAAAGTACAGGTCGCATTTATGATCCGAATTGGATGAAATTTGGCATAGGTCACTTATTCGGCTCAAGGACGAACCCTATTGAAATTGGGAAAAATCGGTTCAGATTTAGATATAGCTCCCATATATATATTTAACCGATTTAATGTAAACGGTCCCTATATATCTTTCGATTTGGACGAAATTTGGTACAGCATAATCATTTAGGTCTAGAATGATGTCTGCCAAGTTTCGTGGAAATCGGTCCAGATTTAGATATAGCTCCCATATATAGTTTCGTCCGATTTCATGTAAATGGTGCCCCAAAGTCCCTATATATCTTTCGATTTGCACGAAATTTGGTATAACGTACTGAATTGAGCCTAGAATGATGTCTGCCAACTTTCGAGAAAATCGGTCCAAATTTAGATATAGCTCCCATAAATAGTTTCGTCCGATTTCATGTAAATGGTGCCCCAAAGTCCCTATATATCCTTCGATTTGCACGAAAATTGGCATAACGTACAGAATTGAGCCTAGAATGATGTCTGCCAACTTTCGAGAAAATCGGTCCAAATTTAGACATAGCTCCCATATATAGTTTCGTCCGATTTCATGTAAATGGTGCCCCAAAGTCCCTATATATCTTTCGATTTGCACGAAATTTCGCAAGAAATCGTACTGAATTGGTCCTAGAATGATGTCTGCCAAGTTTCGTGAAAATCGGTCCAGATTTAGATATAGCTCCCATATATAGTTTCGTTCGATTTCATGTAAATGGTGCACCACATATATCTTGCGATTTGCACGAAATTTGGCATAACGTACTGAATTGAGTCTAGAATGATGTCTGCAAAGTTTCGTGAAAATATGTCAAGATTTAGGTAAAGCTCCCATATATAGTTTCGTCCGATTTCATGTAAATGGTGCACCAAAGTCCCTATATATCCTTCGAGTTGCACGAAATTTGTTATAACGTACTTAATTGAGCCTAGAATGATGTCTGCCTAGTTTCATGAAAATCGGTCCAGATTTAGATATAGCTCCCATATATAGTTTCGTTCGATTTTATGTAAATGGTGCACCAAAGTCGCTATATATCCTTCGATTTGCACGAAAATTGGCATAACGTACTGAATTGAGCCTAGAATGATGTCTGCCAACTTTCGAGAAAATCGGTCCAAATTTAGACATAGCTCCCATATATAGTTTCGTCCGATTTCATGTAAATGGTGCCCCAAAGTCCCTATATATCTTTCGATTTGCACGAAATATGCCAAATTTCGTGAAAATCGCAAGAAATCGTACTGAATTGGTCCTAGAATGATGTCTGCCAAGTTTCGTGAAAATCGGTCCAGATTTAGATATAGCTCCCATATATAGTTTCGCCGATTTCAAGTAAATGGTGCCCCATTGCACGAAATTTGGCATAACGTACTGAATTGAGCCTAGAATGATGTCTGCCAACTTTCGAGAAAATCGGTCCAAATTTAGATATAGCTCCCATATATAGTTTCGTCCGACTTCATGTAAATGGTGCCCCAAAGTCCCTATATATCTTTCGATTTGCACGAAATTTGGCATAACGTACTGAATTGAGCCTAGAATGATGTCTGCCAACTTTCGTGAAAATCGGTCCAGATTTAGATATAGCTTCCATATATAGTTTCGTCCGATTTCATGTAAATGGTGCCCCATTGCACGAAATTTGGCATAACGTACTGAATTGAGCCTAGAATGATGTCTGCCAACTTTCGAGAAAATCGGTTGAAATTTAGATATAGCTCCCATATATAGTTTCGTCCGATTTCATGTAAACAAAACGTTCTGAAATTAGTATAACCTAACCTGTGACAAGTTTGTTTGAAATCGCTTAATATTTGGTTAGTGCTTCCAAATATATATTTCCGCCCGATTTCAAGTAAATTGGACATAAAAATCCTCATGTTAGTCAGATTGACATCAAATTTTGCACATCGTACAAAATTGAGCATAGAATAACGTAGTTGCGTTTTCTAGAAATACAGACATAGCCCAACGGATGACCTATTTATATTTGTTTGAAGTCGATTTACATACTTTATGGATAGATCTAGGTATATTCACATTTAGATAAATACCACATATTTTATTTCATCCAATTTCATGCTAATAGTCCTGTTTAATATACCCATAGTGGTGAAGGGTATTATATAGTCGGCCCCGTCCGACTTTACTACTTTCCTTACTGGTTTTTTGTTTATTTCGTATATACTGTTACGAATATAACCTTACATTTAAGTTAATTTAGATGAATTCCGTTAATTTAAGAATTTGAATTGTAACGTAAATTTCTACTACGCAGTTTATTTGAATAACTTCACAACAACAACTACTGTATAGATTTTTCTACATCCTTCCATTTCCTCTTTCATTTTCTATTTTTGTTATTGTCGTACAATTCTTGTTAAACGTCATTCCTCTTTCTTTGTTATTCCCTCGCCTGTATATGTGTTGTTGTTATTCCTCTTTCTTTGTTATTCCCTCGCCTGTATATGTGTTGTTGTTATTGTAAGTTTGTTTACTCAAGTTTGTTGTTGTTATTGTTCACTCAGTAAGTTTGTTGTTGTTATTGTTACTCAATGTGTTTGTTGCATTGGTAGATTGTTCGTGATCTAGGTGTTACCAGATCGTCTAGAAACTTCTGTAGCGACAGGCAGGGCTCATATAAATAGAGGGAATGGAAAGGCAGTGAGTCAGTTGTGAATCAGATCGCGAATTGAAACCGTCGTGTAAAGTAAAGTGCAAAGTAAAGTTGTGTGAATAAAATCATTGTAATAATCGTAATCCGAAAGAACCTGCGTTTTATTTGGTACGAATTGTATCGGGAAATAAAACAACGTCTACACGGGATTTAGTAAAACCCAAGAACGTAACAATACTTATGATCAAGTTACAATGACTGATTTCCACAAATTGTTTCCTATTTCCTAAATAAGACTTCAAAAGCGATGTACTGGTATCATTCATCCCATAGAATCGCAACTTATGCAGTAAAATTTTATGGCCAATCATATCGAAAGCCCTGGACAAATCTTAAAAAATGCCAGCAACACAATAACCTCCTTCAATCGTTTTGCAAACATAAATTAAAACATTAGTAACGGCCTCGTCGGTCCCACCTCCTTTACAGCAATTCAAATGGTCACATGGTAATATTTCAATTTCGTCTTTCAAATTTTGCACAGAATTTATAAAAAATCTGTTAAGAATCTCTACTTTGGTGACATCGCCTTCTATAATAAAACCATTAGAATCTTATCTTATTATATCATTAGGTTCTATTTTCCTTTTTTTCAAGATCCGATTCTTGTATGTGATAAATTTTTTATATGTTTGCGTTTATCCATGGATTCAATTTATTTTTTAAAAATAACGATTTATTTTTCTTCTTAGAAGAAAAATCAATACCAGATTTTATACAACTAATTAAATTTAAAACGTCATATGAAGTATTCCCAGTGTTTATAAGTAATAGCAAGTTATAAGTAAAGCAAGTTCAGTAGAAAGATATGTCGATAACGTTTGATAATCACAGACAAAATATTTAGATTGGACCACATCATTCAATTGTACATTGATGTTAATCTGTAAATATATTATATTGTGGTCAGATATATTGCATTCAATTGACGATACTTTCATTGGCTTCAAAATATTGCAAAAAACATGATCTATACATGTGTTACTTTCTGCCCGAGTTATCAAATTATTACAGCTTTTGATATCGTAACATGATAAAACATATCAGAGGATACAAATGCTTGATTGATATCAATATTTGAATCACCGACAATGATTGTGGGATCTCTACCATATAACAAAAGACAATTGTCAACGAATCGTCCAAAATTATGTAAATTGCACTTTATGTATAAATAATAAATAACCTCACTTTATGTAAATATATAACCTCGGTTAAAATACCGATAACTTTATATGCGTGTTACGTCAAAACATATACCGAAAAATTTCGAAATCTTTACATGGCAGCTATGTAAAATTATTGACCCATAACGAAAATTAACTGTAGAGAAGATTTTCACCTTTCAATAATACGATAAAATCTATAGATATATAATAACTCGTAACAATACATAAGTTTATCCAGTGTTTTATCAAACTGTGTAAAATTTCAAAATTCTTAGAGTAGTATTAAATAACCTTCTTCTTTTTCTATCACACTACAATTACTTCAATCAGAAGGACAAAGATTGGGAAACTTTGATAAAGACATCTAATACCATCGGTGGTTCCGTCCTTAACTACGCAGTACCAGTCTAAACTACCTTCCTTTGTGATACTTAAAATCACATCCACGAGGAGACCTCGATTGGTTTCATCAAACAAATTATTTTTGCAATGAAATTTTTCATTTTGCATAAAGATCGTATTAAAAACCACACAAATTTAATAAATAGTCAAATAGTCAAAAATAGTCAAACTTCGCGAACTCAAGACACGCCATACCTTTAGAACAAACTTCATATAAACCATATGAGGTGTCAGAGGTATATTTAGATATGTTTCGAATACAATACAAATTGTATACCCTGCATCATATGGTGGATGGTAAAAAAGTAGGCATAACATTGAAAAGAGGCATGTTAATTTTTATAAAGTATTTTTTTATTCAAATGTTATTTACTATAGTATAAACACATACTTTTTATTAATCATTTAAATACTAAAATGCAACTCTTATTTAACGGTTGCTTATGTAAATAATCTGTAAATAGTACCAAAAATTACATCTCTGATATTACTACATTTTTATACAACCAATACTAGATTAGAATCTCGCTTCTCAAATGTAATACATAAACAAACCCAAATTTCAATAAAATCGCTACACTCCGAGTCTGGACACCCCGACTCTAATTCGCTTAGCGAACACTGAAGGCTTAAGATCATTAACCACGCTTGCCCAAGTTGATGGACTCAGATCATAAGCTGGAAGTAGTTCCTAAACAAGGAGTAAAAAGTATTATTCTAAATCTTGTTATTTCGGATATCAGCTCCGCTCACAAGCTTCTTTAAACCTATATACTAAAACAGGCAATATGCCTGTGAATCATAATAAATGTGTACATCTATTTCCAAACAATATATATAGACTCTTTGACTTTGATTGCGTTCCATTATTTTAAATAGCAACTGTCTGCAAGCATTGTGGTTGACAACGGATGTGAGTTGACGGTTTCATTTATCTCTTAGAGGCAGGAACCCTTTATGTTTTTTGTTGTGCAGAAGAAAAATTAAATATCTCTTTTCGATATATAAAACAATGATCTCTTAAAATTGTGATTTTTATTTTTTTCTTTTTGTTAGTTTGGAGAAAATGCTGATAGACGTAAATATTTTATTGTTATTTTGTGTTTATCGTTGGCCACAGAATGGCTACATTTCCCTCTTCATGTCATCTGCTGTGCTGCTTTAAATATTTCCCTGTATTTTTGTTATGTTCAAGTCTTAGCCCAATTAGTAGTTTGCCATGAAATGCTTATATATAAAAGTCTTATCGACAATATTATTAACATTCAAATCATGGCGAAGGGCATACGAAGTTCGGCCATGCCAATCTCAAATATCTCATAATGGCCTACGGCGGCTAGACAGGCAGACTTCAGTAATAATTTTTTCGTCATCCAAAGGACACCTAGAGTTATTGCGACTCTGGTGGTGATGATGATAGCGGTTGTAATGTTATAATGAATGTGGAGTAAAAACGTCTTTATGCGAATTTAAGCACTGCTTTGTTGTCGTCGTAGTATTGGATACGGCTTCTACAGTGATTATAATTACATCATGTTGAAAGTTGAATAAAAAATCTATTAACGTTTTTCGCAATTTACTTTTTTGGAGTTTCTATAGTACGCTTACGCCATTGTTACCTACACAATCCTCACTTATCTACAAAACCAAAATACTATGTCAACAATATCAAGCTGTCTGACACATTTATATTGGTTCCAGAACTAATTCCACATATCCTAATATTAAGTCGCGGCGTTGCTTTCAATCAGTCAATATTTTCAAGAGGCAACTGCGAATCTTCGACAAAATTTAATTATATATTCTTTTATTCAACATTTCGCTTTCCACATGGTAGGCTCAATCAGCCTGTTCACCTGTCTGTCAGCATACCTGTATGCTAATACACGTTTGAATTGTTTGTCTGCCTGTTATACCACATAAAAAGTAGGCCTCACGTTTACGTAGCATTAGATGAAGAAGGAACGAAACCAAAGAGGAATTCCAAAAACTTTTCGTATTGAATCCAGTATCGGAAAGAGAACAAAATTGCAAAATTGATTGAGACGCGAAGTTGTCAATAAACATTTCTTTTCATGAAGATAATGATTTCTATTTAATGAAATTATTAAATATATTTCTTCAATTGCATTTGCTTGAATGACAGTTAACAAAATCGTTCTGTCATCAGGTATAGAAATGAAAAAAAGAAATATTTTTTTAAAATTCATAAGAAAATCATTTTATATCAATGAAAAAAATATAAAAAGTTAGAACGGCTTCAAGTTAATTTGCGACAAAAATATGTTAAGCAAAACTGTTGGTTCCTTTTTAGAATATGCATAGAATCAATTTCTGAGTCGATTTATGCATGTCCGTTCGTCCGTATGCCAAATTCATCCGAATTGGATGAAATTTGGCATACATCACTTGTTTGACCATTGGAACCATATTGAAATTGGGAAAAATCGATTCAGATTTAGATATAGCTCCCATATATAATTTCGTCCGATTTAAGGTAAATGGTGTACTAAAGTCCTTATATTTCTTTCGATTTGCACGAAATTTGGTATAGCGTACTGAATGAAGTCTAGAATGTGTGTTAGGTTTCGTGAAAATCGGTTCCGATTTAGATATAGCTCCTATATACATTTTCTTCCGATTTATAGTAAATTGTGCACCAAAGTCTCTATATATCTTTCGATTTGTACGAAATTTGGCTCAGGGTAAAAATTGGGTCTAGAATGAAGTGTGTAAAGTTTCCTGAAAATCGGTTCAGATTTAGATATAGCTCCTATATATATTTTCTTCCGATTTAAGGTAAATGGTGTAACAAAGCCGCTTTACATTTAGTAATACACTATATTGAGGGCACCTTCGCTGAGAAGATATATACCTTAGCGGTATGCATTGACATTGAAGGAGCCTTCAACAATGTCAGAACTAATACGCTTATCCAATCGTTAGATACATTCCAAGTTGACCGGGCAATCATGGGTTAACTATATGCTAAAAAATAACTATAGGATAAAAAATCCCACAGGGAGGGATTTTGTCACCGCTCCTGTGCGTAACTACCATAAATGGACTCTTAAGGAACTTAGCCGATGAAGGATTTGAACCAGCCTGTTATGCAGACGACGTTAAAATACTTCTTAGGGGAAAGAATCCTAACTTACTATGTAGGAAAGCCGAAACGACATTGAAGGAGCATTCAACAATGTCAGCATTAATACACTTGTTCAATCCTTAGATACATTCCAAATTGACCGGGCAATCATAGACTGGGTCAACTATATGCTAAAAAATAGATGGATAAGCCGTAGCATAAATGACATAACAATCAGAGACAAAGTAGGTCAGGGAACACCACAGGGAGGGATTTTGTTCACCGCTCCTATAGGTAACTACAATAAATGGACTCTTAAGGAACTTAACCGATGAAGGATATGAACCAGTCTGTTATGCAGATGACGTGCTGTATGTGGAAATACCACATACAGCAAAGGGCTGACAAGGCACATAGATGCTGGTCTTTATGTAGAAGAGCCGTACGCTCTAAATGGGGTTTCAATCCTAAGATGATACACTGGATCTAGAAGAGCTTTATTAGACCAATTCTAACATAAGCACCTGTTGTCTGGTGGCAGCAACGGATACTAAATGTAACGTAAGAGCGTTGCAGAAAGTTCAAAGACAGTGTTGCCTAGGTATATGTGGAGCAATACCAACTAGGGACTTGGATACAATATTATACATACATCCGATAGACATCTAAATAAAATATGTAGCGGCGGTTGCAGCTTTAATACTTAAAGCAATGGACGAGTGGATAGACACCGGACACAACATACCGCACAAAAACATATTACAGGCAACTACTTAGTCAACAATCAATATCTTTGATTCAGACCGCATACCTGAAACTATAATACCAGATAGAGAACAATGGAATAGTGGAACATTAGTTCAGGCTCTCGACTAGGAGGAAAAAGTGGACTGGGACTTTTTATTGAAGAACCGGGTACCGAAATTTCTCTTCGTCTTACAGATCAGAGCACGATCTTACAGTCGGAGGTTCAAGCTATAACAGAGTGTCTTAACTGGTTAATTTCAAAGGACAAAATACAGTAAATATTTTTACGGACAGCAATCAAGCTATAAAGGCAATATCTTCCAGAACAGTTAAATCAAAAACTGTACTGGAATGTATAATTACCATTAATGATTTCTCACGAATTATATGGGTACCGGGTCACCAAGGAATCATAGACAACGAGATAGTAAATGAACTAGCCAGGAGTGCTACTGTACTACCCACAATAGATGTGAATACCGACAAACCCTTTAGCGAAACACTCCAATAAATAAGGAAATTGGCGAATGAGGCCCACAAAAGCCTCTGGGAAAATGAGAGGACAGGAAAAATCACCAAAATCTTATGGGGTGACCCAAGTGAAGACAAAACTATGCAAATCCTAACGCTAAACAAAAAATAAGTAAGCCGACTGGCGGGTACACCTGGGCATGAAGGCACATCTACTCAAGATTGGATACGAAGGTAACAGCATGTGCAGAGCGTGTGGGGAAGAGAGTGAAACGCTGGAACATGTCCTGTGCCATTGCCCAGCATTTGCATGCCTTCAGAAACAATTCTTGGGACCCCCTCTGATTGGTTAGTCTTCACGGACTAACCGATCTGAAGGGGTGTAAATGGAGAAGACTGAAGGTGTTCACAAAAACACGGAATTCCTATATTCATAGGGGAATCAAACCAAAATGTTTTTAATCTAAACTTTCACTAATTCTGAGTTTCTCCGCATTTCTAGAGCGCGCAACAGGCATCAATTGGCTTATGTGTATATCCTTCCCATGTTGGACACGTGATGGTATTATCCACCCCTCCTTTTAACCTAACCTAACCTAACCCATGTCCAAAACTTGCAAAATACCAACAATAGGAAGGTTATATGGGACTATACCTAAAAGTGGGCATATGCCGACTTTTTTCCAGGAACGTTTGCCAACCACTATGATCTACAAAGAAAATTATAGCCAATTTTGTTGGTTAATGTGGACACGGAGTCTAAAATTAAGGAATCTTCATATAGGGAATAACGCAAGTAAGTGTTCCTATGCTGACATTGACATATTGTGAACTGGCCCAGATATACTAAATTGTAACCATTTTTGATGGCAAATGTCCCTGAATTATATTGAGGACCTTCACCGACAATTTTTTCGCGGTGCACTTTATATACTAAATTTTAAAGAAAATTAATATACCCTTTATGCAATGTGGAGAGTATACTGTAATACTTAGTATAATTGAGGATTATATTTGGGGGTATAACATAACTTGAAATTTCGTGAAATGTGAAACGAGATAGACCCAAGGTACTTTTAGAGATATACATAGAAATACTTTCTCAGTCCAATGACCGTCATCCCATCTAGCGGTTAGAATCAGGATTATATGAAATTTGGTACTGCTCATTCAAGTAAAAATCCTATTGAAATTGGTGAAAAGTAATTAAGATTTATATATATCTTCGTCTGAATTCACTACAATTCACCAAAATTCCAATGTTTGTCTATTAGGACAATTTTAGCAGCGTACCGGAATGATCCTAGAGTTATGTGTGTTAAATTTTGTTGGAATAGCTCCCAAATATATTATAATTTTTTTGTAAATATTGGTCCGATTGAGACAAAATTTCGCAGAGGGTATTGAATAAGGTCTAGATTGATGTATGCTAAGTTTGGTTGAAATCGGTTCAGATTTAGATATAGCTCCCATATACAGTTTCATCTGATTTTAGGTAAATTGTGCACCAAACTCCCAATATTTGTCCGATTGAGACAAAATTTTGCACAGAGTACTAAATTAGGTCCAGATTGATGTATACGATGTTTTGTTGCAATCGGTTTAGATTTCGATATATCTCCCATATATATTTTCGTCCGATTTTATGTAGTTTGCGCACAGAGGAGTCTATGTTCTGTATCCACGAAATTTTGCAGCGTGTATTGAATTTAGGCTAGAATGAAATGGTGCACCAAACTCCCAATATTTGTACGTTTGAGACAAAATTTTACAGAGTGTATTGAATTAGGTCCGTTTTTATTTTGTCCGTTTTTATGAAAATGGTGCAAATGGAGGAGCCTATGTCTGTTCGCTTTACATGAAATATTGCATAGCGTATTAGATTGAAGACGTTTCAATTTTAAATATAGTAGTACAAATTGAAAAAAATTGCTGTTGCAAACAAACATTTACTGTGAAAAAAATTCATTTCGGGGGGGCCCGGGCCGCCCCCCTGCGTACGTCAATGGATCTAACACATATGACATTATTGACATTAAATTTTTCATAGATTTCACATTGTATCTGTATGGGTTGTTTTATTTTAGTTCAAATATTAACAACTTCAGGCAGTTAATTTAGTTAGATTCCATTTCAATGGTCCTCCAAAGATCATATGTCTATTTTATCTAAAGGATATTGTACTTATGAGTATCTCTTGTATGTACCCAAAGTGGTGAAGGGTATCATATAGTCGGCCCCGTCCGACAATTGAACTTTTCTTACTGGTTTTTTGTGTTTTTGCACCGTAACTCAAGAACACTGTACCGATTTTGACCAAACTTTATGTATATGCTCTATGGGGCGTGTGGAGTGTTTCTGTTTAATTTTAAGTTCGTCCGACAGATTGTGCTCTATATAGTTTCTTTGCGTTTTGCCGATTAGAGATTGGGTGCTTAATCGACGATAAGTATTCCGACACCAATTCATTCATACATAACCTGTCTTCGTGAATAGCGCGTGGGTGTCAAGCGAAAAAAGAATAACTTATCAAATTTAAGTAAAATTAATTTAAATAATAAAAAATAAACCAGTGAGCGGAGCAGTATAGCCGGACGGGGCCGATCATACAATACCCTACACAACTACCATAGAACCCTGCCTTTCTGCGGATTTTTATTCCCAGCCTGGGTAATATTTCGTAATATTTGCACCCTCATGCCCGAATAGAGGTCAACAACACCTCTTCCTTACACTGAAATATTTTCCGAATATTACCGATATTTAGTGCATCCCTTCTAATTACTTGCCCATACTCCCTTCACCGTGGGTTGTATTGTGATGTTCGGCGTATAATTGTAGCCTATAGATCGAATCGAAAAAAAAACACAAAAAAATAACTTTTCGGCCCACTTCATCTCAAAATTATTATCTGATTATCCCGAAAATTATAGGCGTTGTCCTTGACCATAACTGGAACCTCATGGAACATTTCAAAGCGATCAGCACTATATTTCCGCTCTCTAGTTTGGTAATGGTTTATTAAATAATATGTTAATACGTAAGCATCCGTAAATATTTACATGTAACTCCCACATCCCAGTACAACCACTCCTTTTGGATATACTATGAACTTCTCAGCTCTATGTCCTTCAGGAGTAAATATATAGAATACAAATTTTGTAATTTTTCACACAAAAGTCAGGGTCCATTTGACCCGCTAAATATTGACCGATCTTTATCAAAACAGGCATGCTTATTTTTTGGCCCAATCCCCTTCGCCATTCGCGATGCTTGGATCATAATTGCGCCCTCTGGAGTGACCAGAAAAACCGACAAAAATTAAGTATTTGGTCCATTTCATCCTCTAAATATAGCCTATATCGTGTTTTCAAAATATAATGGACAGACGGAAGGACACACATGTCTAGATCGACTCAGCTAGTCGAGATATAACGATCGGTATACTTAAAGGTATCGTGTTTACAAAATATAATGGACAGACGGACGGTACAACACACTTGGGGCTGCACTCAGCTAGTAGATACCCTGACAACATAGCTGTGTAGGGTATAAAAACGTATAGTAAGTCATCAATTTGAGGACGATTTGACTAAAAATTTCTTTTAGTTATCTGTAATTGAAGTGGAAAGGTTTTTATGAAAGAAAATTTTGAAAAATTCGCGAAAATCTTGAAAAACACATTTTTGAGGACGATTTGACTGTAATATGTTTTTCAGTTATCTGTAATTGAACAATTTTTAGAGAGGAAAAGTCAATAAGAAAAACGATATCTGAATCATTGGCTGAGACGGGATATATTTGTGAAAAAATGTAAATACATATACATACGTTGTTATGTTTAGGATATACCAACATGTCCATTAAAAATGTTCTGTAATTTAACAAAAGATTACAAATACTTTTAATATGGCAAAGTCCAGGCTGACCTCCCCGCCGTGTCACCTGGGGTAGCTATTTCCACCACCTGTTGAAATAGAGAGCTGATATGTGCCGCGAGTTCACCCATAAGAAATATTAAAGATGGGTTGAGGAGTCGGGTAGTTACCCACACTCGGAAAACCCCTCCTACTATGAAAAACCAAAGAAAAGAGAACAGGCGCAGTTCTCGCTTTGGTGGAAATACTCCAGGAAATGCGATGGAAAGGGACAGGCGTAAGTAAATCAGACGATTACGCCCTGTATTATAGCTACCATGAAACGAGACATGCGGATTTATGGTTAACAGGAGAATAAAAGACCTCGTCTCCAGATTCACTCCAGCAGATGAGCGAATTGCAATAATCCGCATAAAAGCGAAGTTCTTCGACATCAGTCTTCTTTACGCCCACGCGTAAGCAACGAGAAATCAAAGGCGGGAGAAATGGAGAGAGAAGAAACGTGTTTGCAGAAAAAAATGTACAGGTGAAACACCAAGCCGAAGGTTTTGCTGCAGGTACATCCTTCTGTAGGGATGAACAATGAAACCTGGTGATAGATGCATACAGCGTGTTGAAGATCTGCAAGGAGCATTTTGAAAAGCTTCTGGTATCAAATAGTGGCGGTGAAGAAGATACCCAGCCCCCATATAACGGTACCTCCTAATTTTCAGTATTTTGGGGGTATTGATCGTATTTTTCCACCGAATTGGCTGTAATTTAGTATTTTGAGTTCTTTGTTGCTGCCAAATCTCTCCACAAAATAATTATAAATATAGGTAAATTTTTTCGGGTAGACCCCATTAAAAGGGTACATCCAATTATCGGTATTTTGGGGTTCTTGACCGCGTTTTCAACTTAATTCGCCGCAATTTATTACTTTATAGTCGTATATGGTAACATATTAATAATATTCGCCCCTGATATAACCCTCTTTTTAAACCCTCCACAAAATATTCATTTCCGACCCTATAAAGTATATATATATATATATTCTTGATCAGGGTAAAATTCTAAGACGATCTAGTCATGTCCGCCTGTCTGTCCGTCTGTTGTAATCACGCTACTTTTGAAGGGCATGAGATAGGGTGCTGAAATTTTGCAAAGGTTTGTCTTTTGTCTGCAGGCAGGTCAAGTTCGAAGGTGGGATATATGGGTCCACGTTTAGGTATAGCTCCCATATAACAATACCCCCCAATTTTCGGTATTTTGCGGTTCTTGAGCGCGATTTTCAAACTAAATGTATCCACAAAAAAATTATAAATATAGGTCCACTTTTTCTGGTAGCCCCCATATAACGGTACCTCCTAATTTTCAGATTTTTGGGGGTTATTGGCTGTAATTTAGTATTTTGAGTTCTCTCGATGAGTTACAAACGGAATGACAAAATTTATATTAATATACCTTCCATACTATGGTGCCATAGAATACCACCATACCACCCACCATAGTATGGAGGGTATATTAATATTAATTTTGTCATTCCGTTTGTAACTCATTGAGATATTCATTTACGGCCAACATTTCGGCATTTCCACAAGTCTATGAACTATTTGAAAAAAGTAACAATGTAGTCCTGTTTGATAGTTTATTTAATTAATAAAAGCAAAAAAAAATTAACTTTACTTCAATTTAAAACCAGTAAGGAAAGTAG
Organism: Musca vetustissima; assembly: GCF_032173495.1. Lineage (NCBI taxonomy): Eukaryota > Metazoa > Arthropoda > Insecta > Diptera > Muscidae > Musca > Musca vetustissima. The sequence goes on from NW_026879134.1 coordinate 19,783, forward strand.
TAAAGTCGGACGGGGCCGACTATATAATACCCTTCACCACTATGGGTATATTAAACAGGACTATTAGCATGAAATTGGATGAAATAAAATATGTGGTATTTATCTAAATGTGAATCTACCTAGATCTATCCATAAAGTATGTAAATCGACTTCAAACAAATATAAATAGGTCATCCGTTGGGCTATGTCTGTATTTCTAGAAAACGCAACTACGTTATTCTATGCTCAATTTTGTACGATGTGCAAAATTTGATGTCAATCTGACTAACATGAGGATTTTTATGTCCAATTTACTTGAAATCGGGCGGAAATATATATTTGGAAGCTCTAACCAAATATTAAGCGATTTCAAACAAACTTGTCACAGGTTAGGTTATACTAATTTCAGAACGTTTTGTTTACATGAAATCGGACGAAACTATATATGGGAGCTATATCTAAATTTCGACCGATTTTCTCGAAAGTTGGCAGACATCATTCTAGGCTCAATTCAGTACGTTATGCCAAATTTCGTGCAATGGGGCACCATTTACATGAAATCGGACGAAACTATATATGGAAGCTATATCTAAATCTGGACCGATTTTCACGAAAGTTGGCAGACATCATTCTAGGCTCAATTCAGTACGTTATGCCAAATTTCGTGCAAATCGAAAGATATATAGGGACTTTGGGGCACCATTTACATGAAATCGGACGAAACTATATATGGGAGCTATATCTAAATTTGGACCGATTTTCTCGAAAGTTGGCAGACATAATTCTAGGCTCAATTCAGTACGTTATGCCAAATTTCGTGCAATGGGGCACCATTTACTTGAAATCGGGCGAAACTATATATGGGAGCTATATCTAAATCTGGACCGATTTTCACGAAACTTGGCAGACATCATTCTAGGACCAATTCAGTACGATTTCTTGCGATTTGCACGAAATTTGGCATATTTCGTGCAAATCGAAAGATATATAGGGACTTTGGGGCACCATTTACATGAAATCGGACGAAACTATATATGGGAGCTATATCTAAATTTGGACCGATTTTCTCGAAAGTTGGCAGACATCATTCTAGGCTCAATTCAGTACGTTATGCCAAATTTCGTGCAATGGGGCACCATTTACATGAAATCGGACGAAACTATATATGGAAGCTATATCTAAATCTGGACCGATTTTCTCGAAAGTTGGCAGACATCATTCTAGGCTCAATTCTGTACGTTATGCCAATTTTCGTGCAAATCGAAGGATATATAGCGACTTTGGTGCACCATTTACATAAAATCGAACGAAACTATATATGGGAGCTATATCTAAATCTGGACCGATTTTCATGAAACTAGGCAGACATCATTCTAGGCTCAATTAAGTACGTTATAACAAATTTCGTGCAACTCGAAGGATATATAGGGACTTTGGTGCACCATTTACATGAAACTACGAAACTACGGACGAAACTATATATGGGAGCTTTACCTAAATCTTGACATATTTTCACGAAACTTTGCAGACATCATTCTAGACTCAATTCAGTACGTTATGCCAAATTTCGTGCAAATCGCAAGATATATGTGGTGCACCATTTACATGAAATCGAACGAAACTATATATGGGAGCTATATCTAAATCTGGACCGATTTTCACGAAACTTGGCAGACATCATTCTAGGACCAATTCAGTACGATTTCTTGCGAAATTTCGTGCAAATCGAAAGATATATAGGGACTTTGGGGCACCATTTACATGAAATCGGACGAAACTATATATGGGAGCTATGTCTAAATTTGGACCGATTTTCTCGAAAGTTGGCAGACATCATTCTAGGCTCAATTCTGTACGTTATGCCAATTTTCGTGCAAATCGAAGGATATATAGGGACTTTGGGGCACCATTTACATGAAATCGGACGAAACTATTTATGGGAGCTATATCTAAATTTGGACCGATTTTCTCGAAAGTTGGCAGACATCATTCTAGGCTCAATTCAGTACGTTATACCAAATTTCGTGCAAATCGAAAGATATATAGGGACTTTGGGGCACCATTTACATGAAATCGGACGAAACTATATATGGGAGCTATATCTAAATCTGGACCGATTTCCACGAAACTTGGCAGACATCATTCTAGACCTAAATGATTATGCTGTACCAAATTTCGTCCAAATCGAAAGATATATAGGGACCGTTTACATTAAATCGGTTAAATATATATATGGGAGCTATATCTAAATCTGAACCGATTTTTCCCAATTTCAATAGGGTTCGTCCTTGAGCCGAATAAGTGACCTATGCCAAATTTCATCCAATTCGGATCATAAATGCGACCTGTACTTTGTTTACAATTTAACATGGACAGACAGACAGACAGACAGACAGACGGACAGACGGACGGACGGACATGCATAAATCGACTTAGAAAGTGATTCTGTGCATATTCTCAAAAGGAACCATGGGTCTATCTCGATTATTTTTGCCTGTTACAAACATATGCACAAAGACATAATACCCTGTACCACAGTGTGGTGAAGGGTATAAAAATATTCATAAACCAGTGAGCGGAGCAGTATAGTCGGACGGGGCCGACCATACGATACCCTACACAACTACCATAGAACTCTATCTTTCTGCGGATTTGTATTCCGAGCATGGGTATATTTCATGATAGTTGCATCCTCTTGCCCGATTAGAGGTCAACAGCACATTTCCTTACACTGACATATTTTCGGAATATTACCAATATTCAGTACAGCCCTTCCAATTACTTGTCCATTTTCCCATCACCGTGGGTTGTGTTGTGATGTTCGGCTTATAATTGTAGCCTATACATTGAATCGGAAAAAATACAAAAAAATAAGTTTTCGGTCCACTTCATCCCAAAATTATTATCTGATCATAACCGAAAATTAAAGGGGTTGTCCTTGACCATAAGTGGAACCTCATGGAACATTTCAAAGCGATCAGAGCTATATTTCCGCCCTCAAGTGTGACAATGGTTTATTAAATAATATCTGAATACGTAAGCACCTATAAATATTTAAGTGTAACTCCCACATCCGAGTACATACAACAAAATAATTAGAATCAATTTAAAGGCCAACCACTCTTCTTGGATATACTATTAACTTCTCGGGTATATATCCTTTAGGAATAAACATATACGCCATAGAACACAAATTTTGTAATTTTTCACACAAAAGTAAGGGTCCATTTGACCCGCTAAATATTGACCGATTTTTATCAAAATAGGCATGCTTATTCTTTGGCTCAATCCCCTTCTCCATGTAAAAATTCGCGATGTTTGGCCCATAATTGCGGACTCTACAGGACCAAAAAAAACCGAAAAACCATTTCATCCCCTAAATATTAACCGATCTTTACCAAAAACAATAGGGTCTTCATTGGGCCGAACCCATCCTACATGCAAAATTTCGTGAAGATTGGTCCATAACTGTGGCCTGTATCGTGTTTACAAATTATAATGGACAGACGGAAACACATGTCTAGATCGACTCAGCTAGTCGAGATATGGCGATCGGTATACTTAAAGGTGGGTGTAGGACCAGTATTTCGCGGCGTTACAAACTCTTGGGGCCGCACAAAGCTATAATACCCTGACAACATAGTTGTGTAGGGTATAAAAACTAAAAATTAGTGATGACAAAAGTTGAAAGACAACTGTAAAAAGCGCAGTTATTTTTTAATTCTCTTAGCTTCGTTTTCGACTCAGAAGCTTATTCAGTTGTGATTTGTACAGCGTATTCGACGTTTTTATTTGTGACAATGGCTCTTCGAAAAGAGATTTGTACCGATGTGCGAAATTTAATAATAAAATATAGGATCGAGAAAAAATCGCTAGGGGAAATAGCCAAATTATTAAATTTGAGTAAATCAACGATTCAAACTATAGTTAATAACAACAATCAAACTGGTACAACTGAAAACAAACCGCGCACTGACCAACCAAGGAAGCCTAATCGGAGAGACGTCAGCTTCTTTCTGAAAGAAGTGGGGAAAAATTCCGAAAGAGAATGTCACAAAGTTAGCCGAACAGCTTGCAATAAGGTCGGGAGCAGTTGTACATCCACGAACCATACAAAAAACTTTGAATAACAACGGTCTCCACAGTCGAACCCATCAAAAAAAAAAAAAAAAAAAAAAAAAAAAACACTTATAAGCCAAAAAAATCGTAAACAACGATTGGAATTCGCGGAAGTGACGGTAGAGCTAAAGTTTGGCGAAAACGAAATACAGCTATGGATCCTAAACATTTAGTTCCGACCGTTAAACACGGAGGTGGTAACGTGATGGGTTGGGGTGCCGTTGCTGCATCTGGTGTGGGAAGGTTAGTGTTTATAGAGGGAAATATGGATCGGCACCTCTATAAATCTATTCTAGAAGAAAATCTGAAACCATAGGTCGATATTTTAAATCTTGGTGAGTATTGGATTTTCTACCAAGACAACGATCCCAAACACACAGTACATGTAGTCAGAGATTGGCTGCTTTATTATGCCCCACGACAATTGTGCTCACCGCCCCAAAGTCCGGACATGAATATAATAGAACACGTTGGGATATTCTGCAAAAAAATCCGAAAACACGCAATAACGAGTTCAGAAATGCTCAAAGCGAAACTTCAAGAGGAGTGGCGAAATATAACGCCGAATGAAACCGAAAATTTGGTAAATTCAATGCCCAGACGACTGCAAGCAGTTATAGATGCTCATGGTGGACCAACAAAATATTAATACAATAATATTTTTACATAATTTTCATGAATTAAATATTTTATCATTAGTTCATACGTCGTATGTAGACTTCTTTCATCACTTATTTTTTGTTTTTTATGAATATTTTTTTTTTAATTTGATGCAAAGTTAAAGACTTTTTTTGGCTTTTATGAATAAAATAAACTACCAAACAGAACTGCATTGTTAAATTTTTTCAAATAGTTGATGGACTTGAAGAACTGAAAAAATATTGCCCGTATGTACACTTTTGTCGGCCACTGTATATGTTCTAAGACGATCTAGGCATGTCCGTCCGTCTGTTGTAATCACGCTATCTTCTGAAGGAATGAGATAGGTTTCTGAAAGTTTGCATAGGTTTGTCTTTTGTCTCAGGCAGGTCAAGTACCCCCAAATTTTCGGTATTTTGGCGCGTTTTTCAACCGAATACGCTGAAATTTGGTACATTGAGTTCTTATTGGGTACTAAATGTTTCCACAAAAAATGATAAAAATAGGTCCACTTTTTCTGGTAGCCCCCATATAACGGAACCACCTAATTTTCACTATTTTGGGGGGTCGTATTTTTCCACCGAATTGGCTGTAATTTAGTATTTTGAGTTCTTAATAGGTACCAAATCTCTCTAAAAAAAATTATGTATATAGGTCCATTTTTTTCCGATAGCCCCCATATAAGGGTACCCCCAATTTTCGGTATTTTGGGGATCTTGGGCGCGTTTTAAATCGAATTTGCTGATATTTGGAGTGGACCGATATTCCCCATCTTTGAATTTTAACTAAGTTTGGAAGAAATAAGATAGTCAAATTTTGGATGAAATCTAAATTTTCTAAAACGGATTTTGTCGAAAGAAACGTGGTACATTTTCACCGTGTT
>NW_026879135.1:0-25288 GCF_032173495.1 Musca vetustissima
CCCTCTGCCTCATCCCATTTCTTGGGCAGACAAATATATTCATTGTTCGCCAATTTTCGATAGCCTTCATAGCACGAACATTGATTCGGTGCCGAACAAAAGCCGTTACGACAACGATGTTTACACTTCGGTTTACATTTGTGATCGCGCATGGACCATCTATAGCCAACCGAACACTGACATTCACCCGATTTTAGGCAATAGCCATTTTCACAACCTTGACATGGTGAGGGGACACAACCATGAGGGGTGGAAACAAAGCCCTCCTTGCACTCACACACCCCCGGTTTGATACACACCGCATTGATGCACTCATCACAGATTGGCTCACAGCCTTTACTCGTCTCCGCATAGCCATCGTTGCATTTACATTCATCCGGTGCCAGACATTCACCATTTTCACAATTCTCACAGCTCGGAATACAAACTCCGTCTACGAAGGCGAAGCCATCGTGACAAATCGATACACACTGTGAGGGATTAGCTTCATCGGCCATATAACCTTCACAACAGTCCTTGACCATTGCCTTTATGGGTACCCTTTCCAAGCGACCATTGCGTATGACGGCCTTGATTTTGGTCTTCTCCTGTAAACACATATGACACCGGACCACCATCAGAAGCGATGAAATAATGGCGAGCTTTAAAAATATCGAACGTCGCGTGTCCGTGGCCATAATCCGGTTGTGACTTAGTTTGTGTGTTGTCGCGGATAAAGTTCGTTATCAACTATTTCGCAAATCGGGTTTCAATTCATGTTTTTCGGAATTCGAGCAAGGGGTTTTTAGCTAAACATTTTTATGGTTGATAAAAAAATATTTTATGTAAAGGGTGTTCGCAATAGAAAGACAAAAACCGAAATTTTTTTGCGTGTATGGACCTAAAAAAAATTTTTTAATAAATCCATGCCTTGTGTTGTCCATCGACACAAATAAAATAATAAAAAAAAAATAAAAATAATTTTTTAATAAATCCATGCCTTGTGTCGATGGACCTTAAAAAATATTTTTTTAATAAATCCATGCCTTGTGTCGATGGACATTAAAAAAAATTTTTTTAATAAATCCAAGCCTTGTGTCGATGGACCTTAAAAATAATTTTTAAAAAATCCACGCCTTAAAAATAATTTCTAAAAAATCCACGCCTTGTGTCGATGGACCTTATAAATAATTTTTTTAAAAATCCACGCCTTGTGTCGATGGACCTTATAAATAATTTTTTTAAAAATCCACGCCTTGTGTCGATGGACCTTATAAATAATTTTTTTAAAAATCCACGCCTTGTGTCGATGGACCTTAAAAATAATTTCTAAAAAATCCACGCCTTGTGTCGATGGACCTTAAAAAATAATTTGTAAAAAATCCACGCCTTGTGTCCATGGACCTTAAAAAATAATTTTTAAAAAATCCACGCCTTGTGTCCATGGATCTTAAAAAATAATTTTTAAAAAATCCACGCCTTGTGTCGATGGACCTTAAAAATAATTTTTAAAAATCCACGCCTTGCGTCGATGGACCTTAAAAATAATTTTTAAAAAATCCACGCCTTGCGTCGATGGACCTTAAAAATAATTTTTAAAAAATCCACGCCTTGTGTTGATGGACCTTAAAAAATAATTTTTAAAAAATCCACGCCTTGTGTGTATGGACCTTAAAAAATAATTTTTAAAAAATCCACGCCTTGTATCGATGGACCTTAAAAAATAATTTTTAAAAAATCCACGCCTTGTATCGATGGACCTTAAAAAATAATTTTTAAAAAAATCCACGCCTTGTGTGTATGGACCTTAAAAAATAATTTTGAAAAAATCCACGCTATGTGTGTATGGACCTTAAAAAATAATTTTTAAAAAATCCACGCCTTGTGTGTATGGACCTTAAAAATAATTTTTAAAAAAATCCGCGCCTTGTGTATATGGACCTTAAAAAATAATTTTTAAAAAAATCCACGCCTTGTGTGGAGGAAGTGCCTCAAAAATAATTTTTAAAAAAATCCACGCCTTGTGTGGAGGTAGACCCCTCAAAAATAATTTTTAAAAAAATCCACGCCTTGTGTGTATGGTCCTTAAAAACTAATTTTTAAAAAAATCTACGCCTTGTGTTTATGGACGGACCTTAAAAATAATTTTTAAAAAAATCCACGCCTTGTGTGTATGGACCTTAAAAACTAATTTTTAAAAAAATCTATGCCTTGTGTTTATGGACCTTAAAAACTAATTTTTAAAAAAATCTATGCCTTGTGTTTATGGATGGACCTTAAAAATAATTTTTAAAAAAATCCACGTCTTGTGTGTATGGACCTTAAAAACTAATTTTTAAAAAAATCCACGCCTTGTGTGTATGGACCTTAAAAACTAATTTTTAAAAAAATCCACGTCTTGTGTGTATGGACCTTAAAAACTAATTTTTTAAAAAATCCACGCCTTGTGTGTATGGACCTTAAAAAATAATTTTTAAAAAATCCACGCCTTGTGTGTATGGACCTTAAAAAATAATTTTTTAATAAATCAACGCCCTGTGTTAAGTCTGAAAATTATTTTTAAAAAATCCTGAAAAAATATTTTTTTTAATGTTTTATTTCGGATGTTTTTTTTCTTAATCATTTTTAACCAACCATCGTTTGCATGATCGAACAATCGCTTCATATTATGCTTCCAAGAAATGCAGCAGCATGAGAATTTTTTTGAATTTTATCAGCTTTGGGTGTTTGGCTCCCACAGTCCTTATCATCGGTTTTGAACATTGTTTTCTTTTTCTCTCGCCTCCAGAATACGATTTTACACAGTTGAAGATAAAAGCGACTTCGAAAATATTCCGAACATGTTTTTTTTAGAGATTATGGCAATTCTAAGATAAAAAAAATCTACATAGCATGGAGTATGTGTTTCATAGTTTTTTTCAAAATTTGTTTAATTGCAGTTTATTAAAATTAAAATTTTTTAGATTATTTTTTAAAAAATAAATTAGCGCTTAGAAAAAATTAATAACTATTTTTTTACTTAGATTCCTTTAATATATGACCAATAAAATGAAGTTTCTTGCCCAAATATCTAATATATCCTTCCATTTCGGGACCATTGCTGTCATCCTGCCCCTCCTCATGTGTGATCTGATCATTCCGATTATTCTCAACAGCTACACAACCCTCAGCCACCGTGTAATGAAAACCAGGCAAACATTTGCACACACCCGGTTCATGGCATTCACCATTTCCGCAATTTTCCGGACATTTAGGGCCACATCCTCTATCAGCCGACCAGCTATAGCCTTCGTTATTACATTTGCAGTTATTCGGCGATAAACATTCCCCGAGCTCACAGTTATCACATTTCGGTATACACTGACCCTTGGCATATGAAAATCCCTCTTCACAAATCGGTTTGCACCGGCTTTTTTCCTTCGGATCGCGTTCGTATCCTTCACAGCAAACTTTTATAGTGGTTGTGATATTTGCCTTGACAAATCGATTATCTCGTTTGACATTCATTGGGCGGGTGAAATTCTGGAAACAGAATTGGGCCTCCGCCAGAGACATCAGCTCCAATAGTAGGAGGAGAAGAAGGCAAAACTGGAACAAATTTTTGGCCATTTCTTGGGAGAGAGAGCGAATGTGTTTTCTTGTGCGAAGTTTTATATCAACTAAATTGCAAAATGAACTTGTGCTACTTCTGGTGGACTTCGTGGTTATGAAGCTTTAACACTTCGAATACTGATAAGGTCACACATATTAGGGTGTTCGAATTATGGAATTGAAAGTTAAGGCCAAGCAATGGCATTGGGGATAATAAACAGACGTATGTAGTGGTAATTAAAAATTTATGTTTTATTCTCCATGAGCCGTTACAAAAAAATAAAAAAAATTAGGAAATTAATTTGAATTTTTTTTTTTTTTTTAAGGTCCATACACACAAGGCGTGGATTTTTTAAAAATTATTTTTGAGGGTCCAACTCCAGACAAGGCGTGGATTTTTAAAAAATTATTTTGGAGGGTCTCCCTCACACAAGGCGTGGATTTTTTTAAAAATTATTTTTTAAGGTCCATACACACAAGGCGTGGATTTTTTAAAAATTATTTTTTAAGGTCCATACACACAAGGCGTGGATTTTTTAAAAATTATTTTTTAAGGTCCATACACACAAGGCGTGGATTTTTTAAGGTCCATACACACAAGTCGTGGATTTTTTAAAAATTATTTTTTAAGGTCCATACACACAAGGCGTGGATTTTTTAAAAATTATTTTTTAAGGTCCACACAAGGCGTGGATTTTTTAAAAATTATTTTTTAAGGTCCATACACACAAGGCGTGGATTTTTTAAAAATTATTTTTTAAGGTCCATCGACGCACAAGGCGTGGATTTTTTAAAAATTATTTTTTAAGGTCCATCGACGCACAAGGCGTGGATTTTTTAAAAATTATTTTTTAAGGTCCATACACACAAGGCGTGGATTTTTTAAAAATTATTTTTTAAGGTCCATACACACAAGGCGTGGATTTTTTAAAAATTATTTTTTTGAGGGGATTATTTTTTTTAAAAATTATTTTTTAAGTACCACACAAAGGCGTGAATTTTATAAAAATTATTTATTTAAGACAACACACAAGGCGTGGATTTTTTAAAAATTATTTTTTAAGGTCCATACACACAAGGCGTGGATTTTTTAAAAAATTATTTTTTAAGGTCCAAGGCGTGGATTTTTTTAAAAATTATTTTTTAAGGTCCAAGGCGTGGATTTTTTTAAAAATTATTTTTTAAGGTCCAAGGCGTGGATTTTTTTAAAAATTATTTTTTAAGGTCCAAGGCGTGGATTTTTTTAAAAATTATTTTTTAAGGTCCAAGGCGTGGATTTTTTTAAAAATTATTTTTAAGGTCCAAGGCGTGGATTTTTTTAAAAATTATTTTTAAGGTCCAAGGCGTGGATTTTTTTAAAAATTATTTTTTATTTTTTTTTAAAAATTATTTTTTAAGGTCCAACGCGTGGGTTTTTTTTAAAAATTATTTTTTAAGGTCCATACACACAAGGCGGGGATTTTTTAAAAATTATTTTTTAAGGTCCATACACACAAGGCGTGGATTTTTTAAAAATTATTTTTTAAGGTCCAAGGCGTGGATTTTTTAAAAATTATTTTTTAAGGGCCATACACACAAGGCGTGGATTTTTTTAAAAATTATTTTTTAAGGTCCATACACACAAGGCGTGGATTTTTTTAAAAATTATTTTTTAAGGTCCATACACACAAGGCGTGGATTTTTTAAAAATTATTTTTTAAGGTCCATACACACAAGGCGTAGATTTTTTAAAAATTATTTTTTAAGGTCCATACACACAAGGCGCCTTGAACTTCGTACTCTGTTATGAGTTATTTGATTCGGCTTTATTTTTAGATATTTTCATTCAAGGTTAAAGCATTGTTTGGAATATCCGTCATGTCGTTGTTAATTTTTTTTTTGCTTGCAAAATTCCAAATGCGCATTGAAAACTTCAATGTTTAAAAAAAAATTCAAACACATATGTTTGATAAAAAAAATTCAGTTGGTCAAACCGCAGATATGAATTTACTTTGTGTGTGTGTTGTGTTTCCCCCAAAAGGAATTTGGAATACAATACAACAGTACCCACATAATCCCATATCAAATAATGTAGCGTTGAATGCATGGCCTTAGAATATCCACGGCCACAAAAAATTGTTATCGTCAAGAAAAGGGGTCCCGATGTTAACCCCAACCCTCCATACGTCATTCATAACTTCATAACAAATTATGGAGGTCATTGCAAATAGCGATTTAAAAAATTTTGACAGTTTTTAAAAGAAAGTCTAACGGATAAGACCTAAGAGGAACGATATTAAATGTTGTGAAAACGAAAGGAAAAAAATCGGAAACCGATCTTTGAAAAAATAAAATGTTGAAATTAATTGTTTTATTATTTTGTGCTATCATAGTTAAAGTGAAAGGTGAGGACACATGCCAACCCACCGATCTCCTCATCAATGGCCAATGCCTACCCGTGGTGGCCGATTTATATGTAGACGAAGATGATGATGTGCAAATGAAATTTGCCAAATTTGATGAAGATGCAGATCGTGATGTAGATATTACAACGGAAAATATTTTCATTGGTTATAATTTTGGAAATATCGGAGGGGAAGAAAGTTCTCAATTTTATTCTACTACGATGGAATTTTTGAATACCGATGGAAAAAATGACTTTCCGGATGCAACATCAACTGTTAGGCCTTTGGATCCTGAAAGCCTAGACCCTAGATCAGCGAAAGAAACCTCAAATTCTAAGCCAACAATAAATCCCAAAATTGAAAACGATTATGAGACGAGAATAACCACTCCTTCAGAAGAGGAAAATCGGAATGACACTACCACCGACATCTCAGAAATCATCGACAATGTTGAAATAATTTCGGAAAATGAAACCGATGAAATGTGGAACTTGAGCCATGAATCTCAGAAAACCCGCGATAAATTTAGTGTTCGCGATACAACAACAACAACGTCCAGTCCTTCGGATCACGAAGAAGGAACTATCTCAAACATTGATGAAAGACAAGGCTCTAGACAGAATGGAGCTAGTGAAAATGCCCTCGACAATATTGCAATTCTTGCGGCGGATTCTCAGGGTACAACATCAACAAGCAGGCCATTAAATCCTAAGCAAGATGCAAATGAATCATCATCAGAAGTATCAGCTAGAGAAAGCTCAAGTTCTGCAACAACAACATTAAGTCCTGAAATTGCAAAGGAATATGGATCGAAAACATCACAAGAAGAACAGGATAAGCTGAGCGAAAATACCATTTATTTAGGGAAGGAAAATCTGAATGAAACATCCACTGAAACCACAGATTCCTCAGACATTGAAATACGACCTGAAGACCAAACTAGCGAATTTTTAAAGCAGCCCAAAGAATCTCAAGAAAACTCCACTATATTTAATGTTCCGGATACACCATCAACGTCGAATCCTTTGGGTTCCGAACAAGAAACAGCAGACGCCAGGGAAAAGGAAGCTGTGGAAGATTTCCTCGACGGACAACCGATAAGTTCCAAAGAAAATAATACGGAAGAAAAACTTGAGATTCCTTCAGATGTAAAAGATTTCAATTCAGAGACCAGTGATACCTCAGATTCCTCAGACATAGACGAAGATGTTGAAATAATATCTAAAGATCCATACCGATTTGTTGGCAGCCAAATGAAAATGTCACAGGAGTCACAAGAATCTCCGAAAACCTCATCAACTGCCAGTACATTGGACACCGAACAAGAAACAACCTTTCATTTTAATGAAATACCAGACGCTGCGGAGAAGGAGGCTGCGGAAAATCCTCTCGACGATAATGGACATTTTGTGGTTGAAAATGAACAAGAAAGTTTCGATGAACAGAACATGGGAGGGGAAATTGAGTCTCAGGATACAACATCAAGGACCATACCATTGGCTCTTGAGAAAGATGCAAATAAAACCCTGGAATCATCAGCCGCAGAAACAACAAGTTCCGAAACAACAATAAATACCGAAATTGAAAACGATTTTGGGTCGAGAACAACTACCGGAGAACTGGATACATTTAGCGGGATCACCACTTCTTCAGAACAGGAAAACCTAAGTGAAACAGCCGGGGAAGGCCAGGAAACCTACAAAATGTTGAAGGTTCAGGATACACAATCAACTTCCAGTACTATCGATCTCGAAGAAGAAACAACTTTAGCCTTCAATGAAATACCAGACGCTAGGGAGAAGGGGGCTGCGGAAAATCATATTAACAGTAGTGAAACTCTAGAGTCATCTGCAGTGGAAATCTCAAGACCTGAAACAACAATAAGCCTAGAAATTGCAAAAGATCTGAATGAAACAGCTACCGAGATCTCAGATTCCTCAGACACTGAGATACGATCTAAAGACCAAACCAACGAAACTTCAAAGCAAACCAAGGAATCTCAGGAAATCTCTGATATATTTAATGTTCCGGATACACCATCAGCTTCCAGTCCTTTGGATCTCGGAGAAGAAACACCATACGCTAGGGAGACGGAGGCAGCGAAAAATTCTCTCGACAATAATGAAACTTTTGGGGTTGTAGAACAACAAATAAGTTCCGAGGAAAATTATAAGGATGAAAAACTCGATATACCTTCAGATGTAAAAGATGTCAATGGAGAGATCAGTGGTACATCAAAATCCTCAGACATCAGCGAAGATGTGGAAATAATATCTAAAAACCCATCGGGGTCTGTTGGTGGCCAAATAAAGATGGCAAAGGAGTCTGAAGAAACCCAGGAAAACTCTGATAAATTTAATATTCCCGATGCACCACCAACTTCCAGTCCATGGGATAACGAACAAGGAAAAACTACAATCCTTCATGAAACTCAAGACGCTGAGGACAAGAAAGCTGTGGAAGATTTCCTTGACAATAGCAAATCTGTTGCCACTGAAAATCAACAAATAAGTTCCGAGGAAACCAATGCGGAAGAAAAAATTGAGCTTCAGTATTTATTATCAACTAACAGACCTTTTGATCCCGACAAAGATGCAAATAATACCCTACAATCTTCAGCCGGAGAAACCTCAAGTTCCGAAACAACAATAAGCCTCGAGATCTCAAACGAATATGAGTCTAGAACAACAACCGCAGAACTGGATACATTTAGCGGAATCACAACTTTATCAGAACAGAATAATCGAAGTGAAGCAGCCAATGAGACCTCAGATTCCTCAGACAAAGGATCATATATTGTATTACAATCTGAAGACCAAAGCAGCGAAACGTCCAAGCAGTCCCAAGAATCTCTGGAATCTTCCGATACAGGTTATGTTCCAGATACACCATCAACTTCCAGTCCATTGGTTAGCGAACAAGAAGTGCCAGATGCCAGGGTGAAGGAAGCTGTGGAAGGTTTCGTCGAGAGTAGAGAAACATTTGGGGTTGTAGAGCAACAGACAAGTTCCGCGGAAAATATTGCCGATGAAAACATTGAGTTCTCTTCAGACGTAAAAGTGTCCAACAGAGAGACCAGCGGCACTTCAGAATCCTCAGACATCGCCGAAGATGTTGAAATAATATCGAAAACCCCATCCAAATATATTGGTAGCCAAATGAAGATGACAAAAGAGTATCAAGATACTTCGAAAACCTCGAATAACATCATCGATAACATCGATGCAACATCAACCTCCAATCCATTGGATAACGAAGAAGGATCAACTCCAGATGCTAGGGAGAAGGGAGCTATGGAAACTTCCCTTGACAATATTGAAACTGTTGCCGCTGAAAATCAACAAATAAGTTCCGAGGAAAATAATTCGGAAGAAAAAATTGAGCAGCAGGATGCAACATCAACTACTAAGCCTTTGGATCCTGAGGAAGATGCAAATAAAATCCCAGAATCATCAGTCAGAGAAACCGCAAATTCTGAAATAACAATAAGTCCTGAAATCGCAAAGGAATATACCTCGAGAAAAACAGCCAGGGAACAGGACACATTTAGCGGAATCAGCAATCTTTCAGAAGAAGAAAATCTAAAGGATGCAACTACTGAGACCTCCGATTCCTCAGACAAAGGTAAAGATGTTGCAATAGTATCAGCAGACCAAACTGGTAAAATGTCGAAGCAACCGCACGAATCTCAGGAAACCTTAAATAAACTTGTGGTTCCGCATACAACATCAACTTTCAGTCCAATAGATAACGAAGAAGGAACAACCTTTTTCTTTGATGAAAATCAAGACGTCGGGAAGACAGATGATGTGGTAAATCCTGTTGACGATAGTGAACATTTTGATGTCGGAAAACATCAAATAACTGCCGAGGAAAATGATACGGATGAAGGAATTGAGATTCCTTCAGATGTAAAAGATTTCAATACAGAAACGTCTGATACATCCGATTCCTCAGACATTTTGGAAGATGTCGAAATAATATCCAAAAACCCAACCGACTTTGTGGGAAGCCAAGTGAAGATGCCAAAGAAAACCCAAGAAACTCTGAAAAGCTCTGATAAATTGAATTTTCATGATACAGCATCAATTTCCAATCGATTAGATCGAGAGGAGGAAGTAACCTCATTATCTGCTGAAGAGCAAAATACTTTGAAGAAGGCATCAAAGGAAATATCCCTTGACAGCAACCGAATTTTTGAGGATTCAAATAGTAATAACGATGTTGATATTCGGTATTCAACATCATCCGCAAGTCCATTGAATGCCGAACAAGAAACCACTCCAGACTTCGAGAAAGTGATAGTCACTGGCAAGAGAACCGAGTCAAATTCCTTACACAACCACAATCCAATCCCTGGCAGCGGTAATCCACAATTAATCTCCAATAAAACTAATGGTGAAGACGTGCTTAGGGTCCATCAAAGCACATCAACTTCAAGTCCATTGGATCTGCTAGGGCAAGATTTGCAGGCATCGTCTGGAGAAATCTTGAACGCATTAAAAAATAAGGAGCCTTTATTTAATGGCAGAGCGTTCTCTTCGGATATGGAAGAATGGGTGACTACTTGGGCGCCACAAATATTTTCAAAGGAAATGACTATGTCGGCAGATAATGAAAAGAATGAACCAATTTCTGAGGCGGGATATTCAACTGAAGGTAATACGCTCAAGGGTAAGATAACTTTTTTTTAGATTCGAAGAAATGTTTCCAATAAATTCTGCTTTCAATTACAGATTATAATGTGCCAGGTTCGGAGGCAATTATTGGAAAATCATCTTCCCAAAAGGAATCTGAAAATATTGAAGCCGATTTTGCTCTCCGATCAGATTTCTCTTCGGAATCTTTTATTAGTGATGGCAAAGATGTTATCAGCTCCGATCCACACCGGCTCAATAGAAAAATGATTACAACAGTTGTTCCAAATTTAAACAAAAATACTACGGATACTCCTAAAAGTATGCAGCAGGCAAGTGTGGAGTCTAGGGTGACATCTACATCGGGGAAATCTCAATCAACGGATAATGATCATACACATAGAAGCTCTCAAAAAATACACAATGAAATAATTCCGGTAGAAACCTCAGATAAGATTAGAACTTCGGAAACGATGGCTAAAGAAAAGGCAGAGGAAGATGACAACGGAAAAATTCCGAAAGGACCAGTTGAAATTCCGAAGGGCAATGAAATTGATGAAGACGTTAACAGCTCTGAAATTATTTCCAATGAAGATACTCTGCAAGAGAGTGGAGAAGTTCTAATTTCCACAACATTTAATAACATTAGGGAGAATAACGTCGAGACCTCCGATAAAACTCTCAAGCAAGTGGATTCTTTTGTAGAACACGATATTCTAAAAACGGCTGATGATTCTCAAAGTGATAACGCTACGGTGAGTTACCTTGAGCGCTCTGGAGAAACTCCCAGGCAATTGGAATCACTTCTAGACACAAAATATGAAATTCCGGAAGACGACAATGATCTTCAAAATCCGCAAACCACTACAACACCCACGCTAAGTGGTAATTCTGCAGTGACGAATAGCCCCCTACCACAACAAGTGGAAAAAACATTGCTGACGAAGCAACCTGTAAGAGGAGACATCTCCGCCGTGGAAATTAATATATCTCGTTCCGAAGCAACATCTGATGATTCTGAAAGTGAAAACGCCACGGTGAATTCTCTTGAGGGCTCTGGAGAAATTCCCAAGCAATTGGAATCACTTCTAGACACAAAATATGAAATTCCGGAAGACGACAATGATCTTCAAAATTCGCAAACCATTAAAACTCCAACGACAGGTGGTAATTCGGGAGTGACAAATAGCCCCATACCGCAACCTGTGGAAGATACATTGGAACCTGAGCAAAATTTAAGTGGTGGCATCTCCAAAGAAGTTCCTCTGGTAGAGTCTTTCTCTGAAAACCAAGTTCCTTGGGTAGAGTCTTCAACTACCAAGGAAATAGAAAATATCGGAGTAGGAGACGATTTTACTTCAAACCCACCAACTAAATCTCATGACTCCGTGGAGTCATCAGCGAAGACCCTGAACGAAGCATTCAAGGAAAATAATATCACCAAAGAAGAGTATCTATCACGCGGATCTGCTAGTCAAACGGATAACCAACAGATCAGATTAAACCCGATGCTTGAAGAGGAAAATAAAGTCAGTATAGATTCCTTGACTACAGAAATTCCGATCTTTGATGCTGCGTCCTATGAAATCGTTATGAAATCCACAAATCAGTCCCATATTTTGAATAAGAACAATGACGAACAAGTCAAGATAACTGAGGTAACAACTGATAAAATCGTGGCGTCTTCTTCCACAGAATATTTTAAACTTGAACCTCCAAAGTCTGAAAACTCTGAAAGTCTACAAAATTTCAAGAATGAGAATGGGGTAGAGGGGCTCACAGTTCTGGAACGTAAAGACTTCGACGGAGTTTCTGCGTATACAGACATCTCCGAGGATTCTACGGATATTTTGACTGTAGACACTGAAGGAAATATAAGGACAACTGAGGCGAACCGTGAGAAAATCGTGACCTTAATTAGTACAACTTCCATAGAATATGATTTCATGTCTTCCACAGAAAATTCTGGCCCTAGACCACACACGAAGAACACTGAAAGTCTAGGACATTTGAAGGATGAAAATGGATTCGAGCTACTCGCAACTTTGGAATCTAAAAACTTCGAAAGATTTACCGAAGACTTCTCCACGGAATCTACGGATCAGACTACAATTTTGAATGTGAATAATGAAGGAAATGTCTGGACAAATGAGGAAATCGAGGACTCAATTACTCCGACTACCATAGAAAATGTTCCGGTATTTGTTAATTATCCTGACTATGGACCACACACGAAGAACTCTGAAATTATACGTAATTGGAATGGGGAGAATGATGATGATGTCACCGAGGAATCCACGGGTCAACATAGCTTTTTGAATGTGGACAATGAAGGTCATGCCAGGACAACTGAGACGAAAACGGACTTCAACGAGGGTTCAATTACCGCAGAAGAGAGGCCTCCTGCTTCAACAGAAAATACGCAATTATTAGACAAATATCCTGACCATGGATCATTCAATGAAGTTTCTGAAATGGGAGAACCTGACATATCTGACGATTCTGCAGACGAAATTTCTTTCAATAATTCCGAAGGTAATTCAATTTATTCTCAAGTGAATTCAAATGTCGAGAAGTTAAGCACAACTCCACAGAGCTTTAATACTTCTTCCGGAGAACTTGAAATTGCGGCTACGAAGTTATCTTCGAGTACCAGTGAATACAACATCGGACCTTATGAAACCACAGCGATTTATGATGATTCGGAATCGTCCACTATTCTTAGTATTGTTCCCAATATTAAAAATTCAGGTCATATCATTGAGAGTCTTCAAAATACTCCCAAAGAGTTTGAGGAAATTTATTCTACCTCTACCATTGAATACAACTCTGGTCAGGATGAAACCTCGGCGAGAAAAATTAATTTAAAATTCCCTACTACCATCAAATACAACTCTGTAATGGATCATAACCTCGCTAAAGAATCAACTGTACGCCTTATGGACTCTGAGACCACTACAACATCGAATTTAATTCCAATACATAAAACTTCTCTCAATGAACTTGAGAATAATTTCAAGGAACCGAAATCTCCGACTATCATAAAATACAACTCTATGGAGAGTACCACAACTTTAAAATACAACTCTGTAACGGATATTAACCCGGCTAAAGAATCAACTATGCATGTCGATGACTTTGAAAACTCTGCATCACCCAATTTAATTCCGACGCATAAAAATTCTCTCAGCGAACTTGAAAATACCTCCAAGGAACCGAAAACCCCGACTTTGACAAAGTACAACTCTGTAGAGAGTACCACTACCACTAGTACCATAAAACACAATTCTGTATTGAATCAGAGCCTGTCTAAAGATTCAACGGAGCTAGTGACGGACTCTGAACCCGCCACTACCTCTAGCAATTTAATGCCCATACAAAAAACAGCACCCAAGGAGCTTGGAAATACGCCGAATGAAACGAAGTCAGATGCCAAACAAAAATACAACCCTGAATCGGATGATACCACAGTGGGGTATATGGATACTGAACCCCCAACCACCGTTAATATAATTCCCAATGGTAAAAAATCCAAAGAAAGAAAACAGCTTCTTGACGAAGAAGAAACAATCTTCAAAGAAAGTGGATCCAAAGAACCTACTACCACAAAATACAACCCTGTACGGGATACAAAGGGTAGCCATCCAACAAAATTAAGCACGATTTTGTTAACAACACAAACAACAACAACTCCAATACCAGCTAGAAAATCTCAACACATTCCCAAGAAACGTAGAAGACCAATTATCACTCCCCCAACTACAACTCCTTCTACGCCACATCCTCCACCACCACCGCCACCACCCTCAATGCCCGATAATACCAACAACAATGAAATTACCAACTCTTCGGTTAAAATAAATATTTCCATAATGATTGCTGGCGGGGTAAATATCAATCTGAATCCAGCGCCCCGATTCAATTTCGAAGATTTTTGTTTGAAACCGGGGAATATTTGTACGAAACTTTGTTGTGGTCCCAACGCCATCTGTAGCCTGGAAGAGGGTTGCCAATGTCGAAATGGGTTTGTGAAAACAATATTACGAAATACCAAAGGTATACTATGTACTGCTGCAACTGCGGAACCTGACATTGTAACGATCGCACACCTACTTGGTATATATTTATAGGGATAATGTGTTTAGCCCTAATATATACAGTGGCGAGCAGAAACTAGTACATGGTTGCATTTTGGACACTTTTTACGCCATAAAAATAAAACTAAAAAAGCTAATTCCAAAATGTTGGTTGCATTTTATTGGGTATTTTGTACTTAATAATAAGTCAAGAAGAATTATATATAATAACCACCGAAGAGTCCATTCGGAAAAGGCTGAAAAATCTGTTCTACCCTGGAAATTGCAAATTTTAAATTTTATAAGTTTGATTGTGTTAGTCATTGAACAGCGTGAAGAGCCCTTCCCGACATTGGATATAACAGCATTAAAAAAAGACTAAAAACCTGTATTATAGGAAAAAACTGCAAAATAAGGGTAAAGACTTTTAAACTGGGGAATCTGGTAAACGCGTATTTGGTTTGCAGCTGATCATGAATTTATTTTATTCCTTTTTAACAACTTCTGTTTATATTGAGTTGGCGTATGCTCCTGATGCAAGCAACTTAAATTCTATATGCAGCAAACTTCGTCGGCTAAATGTTATAACGAAGTACAGGATAATAAATGGAGATAAAGCTAAAGCCAAAATTGTACTACCTGACGGTAAAGAAGTAGAACGAGATGCAAAGGGATGTTCTTTGTTGCTGTCAAACAGAAATGAACCTGCCAATTAAAATTACCACTTGTAAAACTTGGATACAATTAACGTATGTATTTTTTAGCTCTGTAAGAATCATGATTTTTTATACTCTGAATAGTTAATTGGATCCAAGTTCAATAGTATTATACTTTATTTTATGTAAGCTGAAGTTTGATCTCTTTTATTCTTTTTTACGATTAGCTGTTTTATCAATGAATTTTTTTAATTAAATGGTATTTAATAAATTTTTTAATTCATTATTATATGTAGTTTGTCTTGTGTTGGCTCCCCATCTTCCTATTTTTTTAATTAAATGTCTCTTGCTGACAACCTAGGTCCTATAGTAAGTAGTAACTCTGAACTAAATAGACTAGGCACATCTAAATTGCAGAAGCATTATACCCACTGTTAAGATAGATGAATTAAGGTATATCTTGAGGGAAAATACATTTGATTGGTTGGCTTTTTCGGAGACATGGCTTTCAAGTGATATACTGGATTCTGCGGTATCTTTCCCAGGCTATAACCTTTGCCGATGTGATCGTCAAATTCCAGGTAGAGGTGGTGGAGTTGCATTTTACGTTTCTAATCGTTTTCAATATAAATGTATTTTAAAAACTTCTGTTCCTGACTGTGAGACCTTGTTTATAGAATTACAACTCCACGGAACAAAACTTATTCTTGGTGTTGTATATCTACCTTCGGGAAATATCGATATTTTTGAAAATCTTCACTACGAGCTTTTTGCACAATATAGCAATATCTTTATTGTAGGCGATTTTAACTGCAATATTTAAAATTTTTCCAAATCCAGTTTACTTCGTTCTCTCTGTACAAGGCTTAATCTGAGTGTAGCACACAATTATAAGCCTACCCATTTTGATGTGGCAAATTGTTCAACGTCTTTGATAGACTTTATATTAGTCAGTGATAACACACTCTTGCACTACACAGACCAATTTCAGTGCCCTGCGGTATCTGATCATGCTCTTATCTTGGCATCACTTTCAGTTAATTACAGTCGCTTACCGGATTTTATTGAATATCGAGATTACGATAATATTAATTGGGATTGTTTACTCTCTTTTCTCAACAACTATAATCCCAATGTGATTTATAACAGTATAAATGTTAATGGAAATGTTTCCATGTGTGTTCTCTTCTTGATTCGCTTCTTGCTTTTGTTCCTATTATTAGGAAAGAAATAAAGTACAATGGAGACTTTTGGATGAAATCTAGAGAAGTTAGATATGCCATTTCCATTAGGAATTTGGCTTTCTCTACTTTTCTAAGAGATAAATGTCAAGATAATTGGAAAATTTACTGCAAATTCAGAAATAAGGCAAAATCTATAATTCGCCGAGGAAGGAGACACCATTACTGCAGTGTTTTTAACGGTATGGATTCTGCAAGGATGTGGAAATATCTAAGAGGTTCTGGGTGTATGGGTAACGATCATGATGAGATAAATATTAATGTTAACTGCATAAATGAATTCTTTGTTGACTCTTCAAATGATGTTAACGAATCTTGACTCTAGCGCATCATTTTCATTCCAATGTGTTGATGAAAATGAGTTTGTTGAAGCCTTGCTTAAAGTAAAATCTAAGTCTATTGGTGTTGATGGAATATCAATAAAATTTCTCAAAATAGTTTTCCCCTACATATCTGATGTGATCATTGATCTAGTAAACTGCATTTTACCAACTTCGGAATTTCCAAATGGTTGGAAGACGGCTCGTGTGGTTCCCATTCCGAAATGTCGTTCTGTTTGTGATTCCGATGATCTCTGTCCGATATCTATTTTACCAGCTCTTTCTAAGATAGTGGAGTACATTATTAAAAAACAAATGCTTCAGCACTGTAGAAATAAGATAATTGAATCCCAATATGCAATTCGTCAAGGTTATAATACTACCCATTTGCTTATTAAATTGACTGACTTAATTCGTGAAAACATTAATAATGATGAGTTGAGTGTATTAGTATCTCTAATTTTAGGTAAAGTTATATATCTCAGGTATAACTTATTGTCATAAATACATTATTATGGCCATATTGGCTTTGTATTATTAATGGAATTTGAAATAAATAAATAAAAGTTGAACTGTGGTCGACTGGAAACATGTGATCGGATTCGAAAAATCAAAATTCAACCGTTTTCAATCCGACGATAAGCATTTTTGGTGATGAAAACTAATTCAAAGGCCCAATGTGAAGCACGGTTGAGGAATTGCCATGTTATGTGTAGGCTTAAATTGTGAGTCCTGGTCCGATGTTAAAAAATTGACAATATAATAATGAAAGAAGTCCATTTAGATCATTGTAGAGTCATATCAGTCAGTTTATGTAGCTAAGAACGCCTATTCTGTAAAAGAAGTTGATCAAAGATAATATCTTCGTGAGCAAAATTTTGAATTAACACAGTGGTCACCACAAAGTTCGAACATCAATCCGAAAGATACTTTGGTGCCAATCGCAAAGAGAGAGGTGGGACAGTACCAATCAGCCCCTAATAATTTAGACGAACTTTGGCAGTAGATCTGTGGTGATTGGAAGAATAATTCCAATGAAATTATACTAAAATTGATTGAAAATATGCAAAATTTCATAAATGATACATTAAAAATATAAAACTACGGTATAATTAATAAAAATATTCGAATTCTGCAAATTCGAATTCTGAACAAACAAAAGTGCAAAAGTGAGTACATTTTATTTGATTTACTTTTCTCTGTTTTTTTCTTAGGTTGATTTGTTAAGTACGAAATACGTTATAAAATACGACCAACATTTTTGAATTTGCTTTTATATTTTTATTTTTATGACGTTAATAATGTCCAATGTACAAACATATACTCATTTCTGCTCGTCACTGTATGTGTGTACAGTACTTCAAAATGCCTCAGGTTGTTAGGCGTTATGTGTAAAACGTAGTCCTCATAATAAGATTAAGTTTTAAAAATTTAAATAATTTAAAAGTAGGGATTTGAAAATAAAACGAAAAATATTAAATTTATTTTTGAAATTGTGTTTAATTTATAAAAATTATTTTTCAAGTCCTCAGAAAAGCGTGGATTATTATTTTTGAGGGTTAGACAAGGCATGGATTCTTTAAAAAATTATTTTTGAGGACATAGACAAGGCGTGGATTTTTTTAGAAATTACATTTTAGTCATTATCACAAGGCGTGGGTTCTTTAAAAAAATATTTTTTAGTCATTACCACAAGGCCTGGATTTAAAAAAAAATATATATTTTTTGGGCATTAACACAAGAAACATCCGACAACGGCATGAGGTTGATTGACTTCGCGGCAGCAGAAAAACATGGTAGTTAGCAGCTCCAGATTCAAGCATCTCGATATACACAAGGCCACATGGATCTCTCCTGATCAAGCAACGTGAAATCAAACTGATCATGTTATGATAGACGGAAGGCATTCATCCAGTGTTTTAGACGTCCGATCGATCCGAGGAGCGAATATCGATTCGGACCATTACCTTGTGGCAGCCAAGGTACGCACCCGTCTTAATGTAGCAGGAAAGGTGCGATCTAACACAACACGGAAACTCGACGTCGCAAAGCTGCAAACACAACTGGTAGCCGAGGACTACTCCGCTCAACTTACCCACCTGCTTGAAGAAAGCACTTCTTGTCCCGATAATAGTATGGAAGAACAATGGCAAAGAATTGACCACCCCCTACATACTGCATCAAAAGCAACACTTGGGTACCATAAGCCACCACCAAGAAACCCGCGGTACGATCAGGAGTGTCGTAATGCCACTGATGAGAAAAATACGTATATGGCAACCCTGCAGACAGTAGCAGCGTATAGGGCAACACGTAACGGGATGAAGAATTGTCGAGAGAAAGAGAGAGAAGAAACGCGTTTTCCGAAAAAAGAAGAAAGAACAAGAAAAACGTCAACGTGAGCAAATCGAGATGTACAGGAGTCAGAATGAAGTCCGGAAATTTTACCAACGAGTAAAACACCAAACCGAAGGCTTTGGAGATGAATAAGGAAACCTGGTGACAGATACAGACAGCGTGTTGAGGATCTGGAAGGAGCATTTTGAAAAGCTTCTGGTATCAAATAGTGGCGTTGAAGAAGATACCCCAGAACCTATAAGATCCAAGATGAGGTCATAAAAGCAATTAATCGGCTCGAGAACAATAAAGCAGCAGGAGCCGATGGGTTATCAGCCGAACTATTCAAGACTGGTGGCCAGATGCTGGTCAGGAGCATGCACCAGCTGATTAACACAATTTGGCTAGATGAATGCATGCCCAATGATTGGAACCTCAGCATCCTGTGTCCCGTGCACAAAAACGAAGACAAGACGATATTTGCCAACTATAGAGGGATAAGTCTCCTTCCCATCGCATATAAAGTGCTATCCAGTGTGCTGTGTGAACGACTGAAGCCAATGGTCAATGACATTATTGGACCATACCGCGGCTTCAGACCTTGCAAATCCACCATTGACCAGTTTTTCACTCTGCCCCAAATCCTGGAAAAGACCCACGAAAAACACATCGACACATACCACCTATTCGTCGACTATAAAATCGCATTCGACAGCCCTATCCGTTTAGAGGTCTTTAAAGTCAAGTCTAAGTTCGGCATTCCTGCAAAATTACCGCCATAAATAAAACAAATGCCATCAGTTCTGATATTCGGAAAAGGATTGTGATGGCCAACAGATGCTACTATGGTCCAAGTAAGCAGTGTAGAAACAAGGCCACCTCCCGTCCGACCAAACTCATACTTTACAAGACGCTGATACTACCCCCTTACAAGACGCTGATACTACCCCACATTATGTTGGGTATGTAATTGATGATTACTTTTAATAGAGATGGAAATCGAAATAACTAATCATAAGAATAATCTAGAATTAGAATTATCCATAAATAGAATCAGCTAGAATATGTAGGAAGTAGATAAAATAAGTTCTAACCATAGAACATAGTCTCAGATGTCAAGTATAAGCTCAGTTGTTAAGTATCGGCTCGATCTGTAAAGTATCGTCATAAGTGTAAAGTAACGAGTGCTGTAAATAATGTTTGACAACTCCGAATCAAAAGTGTGGTTAACTTCTGTGGACATCGCTGGATCATTTAGAAATATATTTCTAAGGGGTGGATTTTTTTATACCCTTCACCCCACTGTGGTGCAGGGTATTATGTCTTTGTGCATATGTTTGCAACAGGCAAAAGGAAACGAGGTAGACACATGGTTCCTTTTGAGAATATGCATAGAATCACTTTTTAAGTCGATTTATGCATGTCCGTCTGTCCGTCCATGTATTTTTGTTAACAAAGTACAGGTCGAATTTGTGATCCGATTTGGATGACGAACCCTATTGAAATTGGGAAAATCGGTTCAGATATAGATGTAGCTCCCATATATATTTTCGTCCGATTTTAGGTAAATATTGCACCAAACTCCCTATATATCCTTTGATTTGCACGAAATTTGGCACAGCGTACTGAATTAAGCCTAGAATGATGTGTGCTAAGTTTCGTGAAAATCGGTTCAGATTTAGATATAGCTCCCGTATATAGTTTTGTCCGATTTCAGGTAAATGGTGTACCAAAGTCCCTATAAATCTTTCGATTTGCACGAAATTTGGTATAGCATACTGGATTGAGCCTGGAATGATGTGTGCTGAGTTTCGTGAAAATCGGTTCAGATTAAGATATATATAGTTCCGTCAGATTTAATGTAAATAATGTACCAAAGTTCTAATATTGCATAGATCGATTGATTTTAAGTAATTGACGCACCAAGGAACCAATAGATGGTAGATAGGAACAAAACGTACTGAAATTAGTATAACCCAACCTGTAACAAGTTTCGTTGAAATCGATTCATATTTGGATATAGATTCCACATATATTTTCGTCCGATTTTAAGTAAACGGTGCAAATGGTGTTTGTCAGATTGACATGAAATTTTGCACAACGTACAAAATTGAACATAGAATAACGTAGTTGCGTTTTCTAGAAGTACAGACATAGCCCAACGTCCCAACATTTGTCCCATTGTAACAAACAAATGACATGCTTATAGATTGATCTAAGTTGATTCACATTTAGATAAATATCAAATATTTTAGTTCATCCAATTTCATGTTAATTGTTCTGTTTAATACCCATAGTGGTGAAGGGTATCATATAGTCGGCCCCGTCCGACTTTACTACTTTCCTTACTGGTTTAAAAATGTTTTTGGCCTTACCACAAGGCCTCTTTGTAATCTTTCGAAAATTGCTAACATCCTTAGCAGTTAAAGTGGGTTATAATAAGTTTTAATGTGTGTTATTTTCAAAGTGAGTCATACACAAAAATTCAAATATTTTGACATTGTTTCAAAATTGTTAATTGTTATTAAAAAATATTTTTTAAAAAATTCACGCCTTGTGTGTATGGACCTTAAAAAATAATTTTTAAAAAATCCACTCCTTGTGGGTATGGACCTTAAAAAATAATTTTTAAAAAATCCACGCCTTGTGTGTATGGAGCTTAAAAAATAATTTTTAAAATATTCACGCCTTGCGTATGGGCCTTAAAAAATAATTTTTAAAAAATCCACGCCTTGTGTCGATGGACCTTAAAAAATAATTTTTAAAAAATCCACGCCTTGTGTCGATGGACCTTAAAAAATAATTTTTAAAAAATCCACGCCTTGTGTCGATGGACCTTAAAAAATAATTTTTAAAAAATCCACGCCTTGTGTCGATGGACCTTAAAAAATAATTTTTAAAAAATCCACGCCTTGTGTCGATGGACCTTAAAAAATAATTTTTAAAAAATCCACGCCTTGTGTCGATGGACCTTAAAAAATAATTTTTAAAAAATCCACGCCTTGTGTGTATGGAGCTTAAAAAATAATTTTTAAAAAATCCACGCCTTGTGTGTATGGAGCTTAAAAAATAATTTTTAAAAAATCCACGCCTTGTGTGTCGATGGACCTTAAAAAATAATTTTTAAAAAATCCACGCCTTGTGTGTCGATGGACCTTAAAAAATAATTTTTAAAAAATCCACGCCTTGTGTGTCGATGGACCTTAAAAAATAATTTTTAAAAAATCCACGCCTTGTGTGTCGATGGACCTTAAAAAATAATTTTTAAAAAATCCACGCCTTGTGTGTCGATGGACCTTAAAAAATAATTTTTAAAAAATCCACGCCTTGTGTGTCGATGGACCTTAAAAAATAATTTTTAAAAAATCCACGCCTTGTGTGTCGATGGACCTTAAAAAATAATTTTTAAAAAATCCACGCCTTGTGTGTATGGACCTTAAAAAATAATTTTTAAAAAATCCACGCCTTGTGTCGTGTATGGACCTTAAAAAATAATTTTTAAAAAATCCACGCCTTGTGTGTATGGACCTTAAAAAATAATTTTTAAAAAATCCACGCCTTGTGTGTATGGACCTTAAAAAATAATTTTTAAAAAATCCACGCCTTGTGTGTATGGACCTTAAAAAATAATTTTTAAAAAATCCACGCCTTGTGTGTATGGACCTTAAAAAATAATTTTTAAAAAATCCACGCCTTGTGTGTATGGACCTTAAAAAATAATTTTTAAAAAATCCACGCCTTGTGTGTATGGACCTTAAAAAATAATTTTTAAAAAATCCACGCCTTGTGTGTATGGACCTTAAAAAATAATTTTTAAAAAATCCACGCCTTGTGTGTATGGACCTTAAAAAATAATTTAAAAAAAATCCACGCCTTGTGTGTATGGACCTTAAAAAATAATTTTAAAAAAATCCACGCCTTGTGTGTATGGACCTTAAAAAATAATTTTGAAAAAATCCACGCCTTAAAAAATAATTTTTAAAAAATCCACGCCTTGTGGGTATGGACCTTAAAAAATAATTTTTAAAAAATCCACGCCTTCTGTGTATGGACCTTAAAAAATAATTTTTAAAAAATCCACGCCTTGTGGGTATGGACCTTAAAAAATAATTTTTAAAAAATCCACGCCTTGTGGGTATGGACCTTAAAAAATAATTTTTAAAAAATCCACGCCTTCTGTGTATGGACCTTAAAAAATAATTTTTAAAAAATCCACGCCTTGGACCTTAAAAAATAATTTTTAAAAAATCCACGCCTTGGACCTTAAAAAATAATTTTTAAAAAATCCACGCCTTGTGTCGATGGACCTTAAAAAATAATTTTTAAAAAAATCCACGCCTTGGACCTTAAAAAATAATTTGGACCTTAAAAAATAATTTTTAAAAAATCCACGCCTTGTGTGTATGGACCTTAAAAAATAATTTTTAAAAAATCCACGCCTTGTGTGTATGGACCTTAAAAAATACTTTTTAAAAAATCCACGCCTTGTGTATATGGACCTTAAAAAATAATTTTTAAAAAATCCACGCCTTAAAAAACAATTTTTAAAAAATGCACGCCTTGTGTGTATCGACCTTAAAAAACAATTTTTAAAAAGTCCACGCCTTGTGTGTATCGACCTTAAAAAACAATTTTTAAAAAATCCACGCCTTGAACCCAAAAAAATAATTTTTAAAAAATCCACGCCTTGGACCTTAAAAAATAATTTTTAAAAAATCCACGCCTTGGACCTTAAAAAATAATTTTTAAAAAATCCACGCCTTAAAAAATAATTTTTAAAAAATCCACGCCTTAAAAAATAATTTTTAAAAAATCCACGCCTTAAAAAATAATTTTTAAAAAATCCACGCCTTGTGGGTATGGACCTTAAAAAATAATTTTTAAAAAATCCACGCCTTAAAAAATAATTTTTAAAAAATTCACGCCTTAAAAAATAATTTTTAAAAAATCCACGCCTTGTGGGTATGGACCTTAAAAAATAATTTTTAAAAAATCCACGCCTTAAAAAATAATTTTTAAAAAATCCACGCCTTAAAAAATAATTTTTAAAAAATCCACGCCTTAAATTTTTAAAAAAACGCCTTAAAAAATAATTTTTAAAAAATCCACGCCTTAAAAAATAATTTTTAAAAAATGGACCTTAAAAAATAATTTTTAAAAAATCCACGCCTTGGACCTTAAAAAATAATTTTTAAAAAATCCACGCCTTGGACCTTAAAAAATAATTTTTAAAAAATCCACGCCTTGGACCTTAAAAAATAATTTTTAAAAAATCCACGCCTTGGACCTTAAAAAATAATTTTTAAAAAATCCACGCCTTGGACCTTAAAAAATAATTTTTAAAAAATCCACGCCTTGGACCTTAAAAAATAATTTTTAAAAAATCCACGCCTTGGACCTTAAAAAATAATTTTTAAAAAATCCACGCCTTGGACCTTAAAAAATAATTTTTAAAAAATCCACGCCTTGGACCTTAAAAAATAATTTTTAAAAAATCCACGCCTTGGACCTTAAAAAATAATTTTTAAAAAATCCACGCCTTGGACCTTAAAAAATAATTTTTAAAAAATCCACGCCTTGGACCTTAAAAAATAATTTTTAAAAAATCCACGCCTTGGACCTTAAAAAATAATTTTTAAAAAATCCACGCCTTGGACCTTAAAAAATAATTTTTAAAAAATCCACGCCTTGGACCTTAAAAAATAATTTTTAAAAAATCCACGCCTTGGACCTTAAAAAATAATTTTTAAAAAATCCACGCCTTGGACCTTAAAAAATAATTTTTAAAAAATCCACGCCTTGGACCTTAAAAAATAATTTTTAAAAAATCCACGCCTTGGACCTTAAAAAATAATTTTTAAAAAATCCACGCCTTGGACCTTAAAAAATAATTTTTAAAAAATCCACGCCTTGGACCTTAAAAAATAATTTTTAAAAAATCCACGCCTTGGACCTTAAAAAATAATTTTTAAAAAAATCCACGCCTTGGACCTTAAAAAATTCACGCCTAGGACCTTAAAAAATAATTTTTAAAAAAATCCACGCCTTGGACCTTAAAAAATTATTT
>NW_026879136.1:0-26004 GCF_032173495.1 Musca vetustissima
AGATATTACTTAACATTTTGTGGGGAAAAGTGGGGGAAATCTAGAACTATTTGGGGTTCAGCAGAATGTATTTTTATGAAGTCCTCATATGTTGGATCATTGAAACATTATTTTTTAATACATCCATGAAATTTGATTTTCCTAACAGTTTAAACAATATTTCGTAATTTTAAATCCGCAGTGTAATACAATATTTTCCCACGAAAAACAAATCCTGTGTTTTTATTATCTCTCGTGTTTTTTTCTACATATTTATTTTTTTGATATTGTTTTTATATTCAAATTTGATACTTGTATGTTACAAATTCGATATCAACTATTTATTCAAATATTTTATATAATAAATTTTTTTGGTTGCCTTGGACTTTATTAAATTTATTTATGTAACGTTATCAGAGCCAATGCTCTGCTGTAACAAATTATGGCGGTGCTTCAGTTCAGTTTATTTTTTCACTTCACAACAAAAAGAGAGAGAGAGAGACAGACAGAAAAAATAATTTGACAAACCCTCAATGAAATTGGCCATTTATTATGCAAACATAGTTAGTAAATAAAATCCTGATGCTGATGATGGATTTGTAAAGAGCTTTTCAGTTTTTTTTGCGATTTTTTTTTTGGGCTTTCGAAGTCATGACAACCTGGGAAGTTGGGGATTTTAATAGGAGGATGGATGAATGCTACAGGTCTAGACTTGTAATAAAATACAATGACAATTTTTTGTTGTTGATGACACGATTTTATAAAAAAAGAAACTGGGATGGAAAGAAAAATTAAATTACTGTAAAGTATTATGATTAACAAAAAAGAAAAAAAAATCGAAAAAAAGGAAATAACCTGTAGAGCGTATAAGTATTATTAATTCATTGAGCCAATGGTACGTATAATTAATATTAATTGGTATAATGGGAATTTCGTTGTTATGTATACGCCATGTGGGAAAGAAGAAGATGGGTTTCAATAAAAAAACATTTCAGCACAAAAAAATACTCCAGGAAGCACATAAATAAAATTCGAAGTACTCATTCCGATTAGATATGAGAAAACATATTTTCATCTTCTTCTTAAGAACTTGTTTTCATTTTTTTTTTGCCAAGGTGTCTTTGTAATACCTTCATTATATTATCGCTTACAACTATTAAGACACCATACTTTACCGTAATACAGCCATAATTAACATAGATAGTTATGTTCCGACCACAAATTATCAAGAACGGCACCAACACAACACAGCGAATAAATTAACATCAAAGAGAAAGAACAAAAAAAAAAAAACAGAAAACAGGATTACAACTAAGGATATAAGCAACGAATCAGGACAATTGTTTATAGAAGTGCTGAGATATGCTAATTACAAAATAGATTAACATTTAAGTAAGAAAAAATTATAGAAAGGTAAGAGAACTGGACATGGAATCTGTATAAATCAGCATAAAGGATAATAAGGATAATCGCAACAAGGAGACGATTTTTTGTAACTCAGGGTTTTTTGTAGTATATTTTATTTTTATAGCCTATTCTCAAGGCGTGGATTTTTATACCCTTCACCACACGGTGGTGCAGGGTATTATGTCTTTGTGCATATGTTTGTAACCGGCAAAAGGAAACGAGATAGACACATGGTTCCTTTTGAGAATATGCATAGAATCACTTTCTGAGTCGATTTACGCACGTCGATCTGTCCGTCAATCCATGTATTTTCGTGAACAAAGCACAGGTCGCATTTATGATCCGATTTGGATGAAATTTGGCATAGGTCACTTATTTGGCCCAAAGACGAAATCTATTGAAATTGGGAAAAATCGGTTCAGATTTAGATATAGCTCCCATATATATTTTCGTCCGATTTAATGTAAATGGTGCACCAAAGTCCCTATATATCTCTCGATTTGCACGAAATTCGGTACAGTGTAATGAATTAGGTCTAGAATGTTGTGTGTTAAGTTTCCTGAAAATCGGTTCAGATTTAGATATAGCTCCCATATATATTTTCGTCCGATTTTATGTAAATGGTGCACCAGGGTCCCTATATATCTCTCGATTTGCACGAAATTTAGTACAGCGTAATGAATTAGGTCTAGAATGATGTGTGTTAAGTTTCCTGAAAATCGGTTCAGATTTAGATATAGCTCTCATATATATTCTCGTCCGATTTATTGTAAATGGTGTACCAAAGTCCCTATATATCTTTCGATTTGCACGAAATTTGGCACAGCGTAATGAATTCGGTCTAGAATGATGTGTGTTAAGTTTCCTGAAAATCGGTTCAGATTTAGATATAGCTCCCATATATATTTTCGTCCGATTTTAGGTAAATGGTGCACCAAAGCCCCTATATATCTTTCGATTTCCACGACATTTGGCACAGCGTAATGAATTAGGTACAGAATAATGTGTGTTAAGTTTCCTGAAAATCGGTTCAGATTTAGATATGGCCCCCATATATATTTTCGTCCGATTTTAGGTAAATGGTGCACCAAAGTCCCTATATATCTCTCGATTTGCACGAAATTTGGCACAGCGTAATGAATTGGGTACAGAATAATGTGTGTTAAGTTTCCTGAAAATCGGTTCAGATTTAGATATAGCTCCCATATAGAATTTTTGTAAAGTTTATTTTTATAGATTATACCCCAAGGCGTGGATATTTTTAAAGTTTATTTTTATAGCCTATAATCAAGGCGTGGATTTTATAAAAATTTATTTTTATAGCCTATCCTCAAGGCGTGGATATTTTTAAAGTTTATTTTTATAGCCTATCCCCAAGTCGTGGATTTTTTAAAAATTTATTTTTATAGCCTATCCTCAAGGCGTGGAATTTTTTAAAAATTTATTTTTATAGCCTATCCTCAAGGCGTGAATTTTTTAAAGTTTATTTTTATAGCCTATCCTCAAGGCGTGGATTTTTTAAAGTTTATTTTTATAGCCTATCCTCAAGGCGTGAATTTTTTAAAGTTTATTTTTATAGCCAAGGCGTGGATTTTTTAAAGTTTATTTTTATAGCCTATCCTCAAGGCGTGGATTTTTTAAAGTTGATTCTTATAGTCCATCCCCAAGGCGTGGATTTTTTACAGTTTGCTTTCTATGGCCTATCCTCACGGCGTGGATTTTTTAAAGTTTATTTTTATAGCCTATCCTCAAGGCGTGGATTTTTTAAAAATTTATTTTTATAGCCTATCCTCAAGGCGTGGATTTTTTAAAGTTTATTTTTATAGCCTATCCTCAAGGCGTGGATTTTTTAAAAATTTATTTTTATAGCCTATCCTCAAGGCGTGGATTTTTTAAAATTTATTTTTATAGCCTATCCTCAAGGCGTGGATTTTTTAAAAATTTATTTTTATAGCCTATCCTCAAGGCGTGGATTTTTCTCAAATTTCCTTTTTGAAATTTTCAGCTTTACCACAACCAATCCAGTTCTACAAATATTCTATTTACCACGAACATTTTTATCTATTCCTTTTGTTGTTTGGAAATCTTACAAAACTTTTTTCTTTAGTTTTGCCACAAAGATATGTTTAGTTTTGTATCCTCCTTGCTACCTCCTTAATTTGAAATTTCAATAATTGTTTCTTTGTGTGTCCACTCCTCTGCCCCACGCCAAAAAAATGTTTGGCACTTTGCCCCACATTTCCGTTTCCTGTTTACACACTTAACGTATTGTGTGTGTACTTGGCCATATTTATTTGTGGCGAAAAAGAACAACTTGTTTGTTGCATGTACACTTACGTAGAGATATGGGAGGGACAGAGGGGTCTGTCAGGGGGGAGTGGCCTGACCCCCACTCCTTCCCTGTTAAATATATTGACAGAAATATAAATTTTTTTTGCAATGTGTGATAACAAACCTAAAACCCTATCCTACCCCCCATGAAATTTGTGCCACCTACGCCCCTGCCGACTGCTCTTTTTTGCGCTGCCTCTCGTGCTCATTTTTCGTTGGCAAATAGTTGTTGCATGTTTAAAAGTAGTTAATTTACAATTGTTGCTCAGCTCAGCTCGGTCGGTCGGTTGCCGTTGCTCAAAGCACTTTATTGTCAAGCAGTTTTTAAGAAGTGTGCGGTCCAACCGACACGACACGGCACGAAAACCTCAGACTGTGGGAGCTGTAAGACACAAGTAAATCTAAACAATCAACATTCCTTTCTGGTGGAACAACAAAGCCCCGAACAAGACAAACAACTCGGCACTAAAAATCTGCAAAACAAACCTCAGGGGTTTCTAATGAGGTTACAGGATCCGTGGCTGGATGGGCGGTTGGGTTGGTTGGTGAATGCTGGGTGGGTTGGTGGATGCGTGGCTGGCGGGATGGCTGTTTATGAAGAAAAATAATTACTCGATAATGTACAGGAGAACTGGGAATTCTTATGAGCCCGATGATGATGATGATGGCGGTGATGGTGTTTACGGTGTCTGGAGATAACTATCTAAGTTGGGAAGAATAGAGGAAACTTGCCAACTAGGCTGTCAGCAGATGTTCGCAAAAAACAAAAATAGAAACAAAGTTTTATTTAATTTATGCAGCAATTAGGAGGATAGTAGGAAAATATGAGCAACAATGGATTGCTGACAAAGGCATGGCAGATTTTTTTTTTAATATTTCTGAAAAAATAAAGGTCTCAAGAGAGGCGTGGATTTTTATACCCTTCACCACACTATGGTATTATGTCTTTGGCAAAAATAATCGAGATAGACCCATGGTTCCGTTTGAGAATATGCATAGAATCACTTTCTGAGTCGAGTTATGCATGTTCGTCCGTCCGTCTGCCCATGTTAAATTCTAAACAAAGTACAGGTCGCATTTATGATTCGAATTGGATGAAATTTGGCACAGCTCATTCATTTGGACCAAGGACGTAACATAGTGAAATTGGCCAAAATCGGTTCAGATTTAGATATAGCTCCCATATATATTTTCGTCCGATTTAAGGTAAATTGTGTACCAAAGTCCCTATATATCTTTCGATTTGTACGAAATTTGGCACAGCGTAATGAATAAGGTCTACAATGATGTCTGTCAAGTTTCGTGAAAATCGGTTCAGATTTAGATATAGCTCCGATATATATTTTCGTCCGATTTAATGTAAATGGTGTATCAAAGTCCCTATATATCTTTCGATTTGCACGAAATTTGGCACAGCGTAATGAATAAGGTCTACAATTATGTCTGTCAAGTTTCGTGAAAATCGGTTCAGATTTAGATATAGCTCCGATATATATTTTCGTCCGATTTAAGGTAAATGGTGTATCAAAGTCCCTATATATCTTTCGATTTGCACGAAATTTGGCACAGCGTAATGAAAAAGGTCTACAATTATGTCTGTCAAGTTTCGTGAAAATCGGTTCAGATTTAGATATAGCTCCGATATATATTTTCGTCCGATTTAATGTAAATGGTGTATCAAAGTCCCTATATATCTTTCGATTTGCACGAAATTTGGCACAGCGTAATGAATAAGGTCTAGAATGATGTGTGTTAAGTTTCGTGAAAATCGGTTCAGATTTAGATATAGCTCCCCTATATATTTTCGTCCGATTTAAGGTAAATTGTGTACCCAAGTCCCTATATATATTTCGATTTGCACGAAATTTGGCACAGCGTAATGAATAAGGTCTAGAATTATGTCTGTCAAGTTTCACGAAAATCGGTGCAGACTTAGGTATAGCTCCCATATATATCTTCGTCCGATTTAAGGTAAATTGTGTATCCAAGTCCCTATATATCATCGATTTGCACGACATTTTGAACAGCGTACTGAATTGCGTCTATAATAATGTGTGCTAAGTTTCATGAAAATCGGTTCAGATTTACATATAGCTCCCATATATATATTCGTCCGATTTAAGGTAAATGGTGTACCAAACTCCCTATAAATCTTTCGATTTGCCCGAAATTTGTCATAGCGTACTTAATTAAGTCTAGAGTGTTGTGTGCAAAGTTTCGTGAAAATCGGTTCAGATTTAGATATAGCTCCCATATATATTTTCTTCCGATTTTAGGTAATTGGTGCACCAAAGTCTCTGAAAATCATTCGATTTGCAGGAAATTTGTCACAGCCTACTGAATTAAGGCTAGAATGACGGGTGCTAAGTTTCGTGAAAATCGGTTCAGATTTAGATATAGCTCCCATATATAGCTTCGCCCGATTATAGGTAATTGGTGCACCAAAGTCTCTGAAAATCATTCGATTTGCAGGAATTTTGATATAGCGTACTGAATTAAGGCTAGAATGACGTGTGCTAAGTTTCGCGAAAATCGGTTCAGATTTACAGACAGCTCCCATATATAGTTTCGCCCGATTTTAGGTAATTGGTCCATATATATCTTTCGATTTGCACGAATTTTGATATAGGGTACTGAATTAAGTCTAGAATGATGTTGCTAAGCTTCATGAAAAGATCCATAGCTAGGCCGTTTGACACAACGTACTGAAGTAATATATATTTGTCTCTGGCAAGTTTCCCTGAAATCGGTTCAGATATAGATATATAACAAAAACGCGCCGTCTGTTAAGATATATGTAGAATATACCCAAAGTGGTGAAGGGTATCATATAGTCGGCCCAGTCCGACTTTGCTACTTTCCTTACCACTTAAAAATATTTTTGAAATGTCTATCCTAAGGCGTGGATTTTTTAAAAATATTTTTCAGAGGACTATCCTTAGGCGTGGATTTTTTAGAAATATTTGGCAGAGGTCTATCCTTAGGCGTGGATTTTTTAAAAATATTTTTCAGAGGTCTATCCTTAGGCGTGGATTTTTTAAAAATATTTTTCAGAGGTCTATCCTTAGGCGTGGATTTTTTAAAAATATTTTTCAGAGGTCTATCCTTAGGCGTGGATTTTTTAAAAATATTTTTCAGAGGTCTATCCTTAGGCGTGGATTTTTTAAAAATATTTTTCAGAGGTCTATCCTTAGGCGTGGATTTTTTAAAAATATTTTTCAGAAGTCTATCCTTAGGCGTGGATTTTTTAAAAATATTTTTCAGAGGTCTATCCTTAGGCGTGGATTTTTTAAAAATATTTTTCAGAGGTCTATCCTTAGGCGTGGATTTTTTAAAAATATTTTTCAGAGGTCTATCCTTAAATAAGAGGGTGCGTATGATTATTATTAATATAAATGTGTAATAATGCTTATACTTGTTAATATTTGAAATAATTGCTAATAATACGTATACGCCTTCATATTTAAATTTCGTTTTGTGGAAATTTTTGCATAAAGTTTTTATATTTTTTTTCTACTAATCCCCCCTCATAAGTTGTTACCTTCTGGGTCCTTTTATGCGCCTTGTAAAATGTCAGACACACTTGACAGTTTTTGGTTTGGTCTTTGTGTGTGTGTGTGTGGTACGTTTTTTTCAATGGCATTGTGTTTTTGTTATTTTTTTAGTGAAAAGCTTTTCATGTCACAGGTTTGGCTTTGTAAAATAATGAAACCAAACACTTTGCCTTTGTACTCTATCTAAACTGACCCCATCTTGCTAGGGATTGTGGAAAAAATTTTGAAACGAATTGTGTCTAGCAAAGAGGGTAAAGTAGACGAACAACCTCGGAACATTTTTCGGTGTTGGTTGGGAAATTTGTCTACGTGAGAATATAAAATTACATAATTTAACATGAAAAAAAGTTTTGTAATTGTAATTGAATTTACTTGGACGAGACTTGGAAAAATACATTTAATATCCTAAGAAAAAAAATTAAGACAATTTTTTTTATATTTTATTTTACACTGCAAATGAAATACAAATTTTAATTAATTTCTTTTTTTCATTGTAAATTTTATTTTAAATATTCACCCATATATGTGTATATATTAAATTTTATATAGTACAAAATTGTTGTAACGATACCACTGGCATTCAGTTGGGAAAATCAACACACACACAAATAGTTAAACGAAAATATTTCAATAAAGCAATATATAATAGAATGGGACGAAATATTTTGTATTTTTGAAAAATATGTTTTCAAGGCCCTATATAAGGAGTAAATTTTTAGAAATATTTTTTAGGGCCTGTATAATATTTTCCTTGGATTTTATAAACAAATTTTTTTCATAAAAGGGGTGGATTTTTTAAAAAAAAATATTTTTTTCAAGGACCCATATAAGGCGTGGATTTTTACAAAAATATTTTTTTCAAGGCCCCATATAAGGCGTGGATTTTTACAAAAATATTTTGTTCAAGGCCCCATATAAGGCGTGCTTTTTTATAAAAATATTTTTTCAATGCCCCATATAAGGCGTGGAATTTTACAAAAAATATTTTTTTTTCAAGGCCCCATACAAGGCGTGGATTTTTAAAAAAATATTTTTTTCAAGGCCCCATATAAGGCGTGGATTTTTACAAAAATATTTTTTTCAAGGCCCCATATAAGGCGTGGATTTTTACAAAAAATATTTTTTCAAGGCCCCATATAAGGCGTGGATTTTTACAAAAAATATTTTTTCAAGGCCCCATATAAGGCGTGGATTTTTACAAAAATATTTTTTTCAAGACCCCATATAAGGCGTGGATTTTTATAAAAATATTTTTTTCAAGGCCCCATATAAGGCGTGGATTTTTACAAAAATATTTTTTTCAAGGCCCCATATAAGGCGTGGATTTTTACAAAAAATATTTTTTCAAGGCCCCATATAAGGCGTGGATTTTTAAAAATATTTTTTTCAAGGCCCCATTACAGGAACCACAAAAAGGCGTGGATTTTTAAAAATATTTTTTTCAAGGCCCCATATAAGGCGTGGATTTAAAAAAAATATATTTTTTTCAAGGCCCCATATAAGGCGTGGATTTTTATAAAAATATTTTTTTTTCAAGGCGCCATATAAGGCGTGGATTTTTACAAAAAATATTTTTTTCAAGGCCCCATAAAAGGAGTGGATTTTTACAAAAATATTTTTTTCAACGCCCCATATAAGGCGTGGATTTTTACAAAAATATTTTTTTCAAGGCCCCATATAAGGCGTGGATTTTTACAAAAATATTTTTTTCAAGGCCCCATATAAGGCGTGGATTTTTACAAAAATATTTTTTTCAAGGCCCCATATAAGGCGTGGATTTTTATAAAAAAAATATTTTTTTCAAGGCCCCATATAAGGCGTGGATTTTTATAAAAATATTTTTTTCAAGGCCCATAAAAATATTTTTTTCAAGGCCCCATATATGCGTGGATTTTTACAAAAATGTTTTTCCAATGTCGTTAAAAAGGCATCGTTTTTAAATATTTTTCCAGGTTTTTTTAATATTTTTCTAAGATCCTTCAACAGCCATTGATGTTTTTTTTTTAAATTTTTCCGCAAACAAAAAATTTTCACTGGTAGAATTCCTGGCCCTTCTTCGTCCCCACTGAATGTCTATTTAAAATAAATTGATACATATCCTTTATATAGATGTTTACATACCATATATATATATTTTTTTTTTCAACTGCAGACAAATATAAATTCTAGCTCGTTTGTATGTTCGTTTGTTCGTTCGTCCATTCTTTCACATGTTTGTTGTTTAGTTGTACTACTCTCCGGGTATCCATGGCATAGTTCTGCTACTATGCTTTGTGATCGTTTGAACTCTGATATTCCCATTGAGGTTTGTTGTGGTTTTCGGTATTCGGCCGTTTTTTGGTATTGATAATAGTAGGCAATTGTGGCCCAATGTTCTATGGGTGTGTGTGTGTGTGCGTTCTCGTCTGTGTACAATGGCAACTAGGTTGTTGGCGGAGACAGCAACTACCCATAAAAATGCAATAACTGTTATTTAATTTAGGAAATAATTTTTGTGTGAAAATGTATTTAAAGAAAAAAGAAAAAAAAAACAAAAACCAAAAAAATTGAAAATTAAGAAAACATGGGAGGGGAAGATGGCAAAATTAAAAAAAAAAAAACTTTAGACTCCAAAGAAATATGTTTTTAACCAGTAAGGAAAGTTCAAAAGTCGGACGGGGTCGACTATATGATACCCTTCACCACTATGGGTACACTCAAGAGGATAATGGATACATTTTTCTAAAACTTAATACACATCATTCTGGACTTAATTCAGAACGTTTTGTTAAATTTCGTGCCAATCGGACGATTTATAAGGGCTTTGGTGCACCATTTACATAAACTCGGACGAAAATATATGCGAGCTATATCAAAATCTGAATCGATTTACACGAAACTTAGCACACATTATTCTGGACTTAATTTAGTACTCTATGCAAAATTTCATGCAAATCAAAAGACATATAGGGACTTCCGTGCGCCATTTACATAAAATCGGACGAACATATATATGGGAGCTATATCTAAATCTGAACCGATTTTCACGAAACTTAGCACACATCATTCTGGACTCAATTAAATGCGCTGGGCCAAATTTCGTGCAAATCGAAAGATATATAGGGACTTTGATGCACCATATGAATAAAATCGGACGAAAAGATATATAGGAGTCTTACCTAACTCTGAACCGATTTTTCCGAAACTCACCGCTCATCATTCTATACTCAATTCAGTACGCTGTGCCAAAGTTCGTGCAAATCGAAGGATATATAGGGACTTCCGTGCACCGTTTACATAAAATCGGACGAAAATATATATGGGAGCTATATCTAAATCTGAACCAATTTTCCCGAAACTCACCACTCATCATTCTATACTCAATTCAGTACGCTTTGCCAAAGTTCGTGCAAATCGAAGGATATATAGGGACTTCCGTGCACCGTTTACATAAAATCGGACGAAAATATATATGGGAGCTATATCTAAATTAGAACCGATTTTCACGAAATTAAACACACATCGTTCTATACCTTATTCAGTACGCTATGCCAAATTTCGTGCAAATCGAAAGATATATAAAGACTTTGGTGTCCCATTTACCTTAAATCGGACGAAAATATATATGGGAGCTATATCTAAATCTGAACCGATGTTCATGAAACTTAGCACACATTGTTATAGACGCAATTCAGTACGCTATGCACAATTTCGTGCAAAACAAAAGATTTCCAGGGACTTTAGTGGACTATTTACCTAAAATCGGGCGAAACTTTATATGTGAGCTATAAATCTGAACCGATTTTCACGCACTTTAGCACACATCATTCTACGCTTAATTCAGTACGCTGTGTCAAATTTCGTGCAAATCGAAATATATATAGTGACTTTGATACACCACTTACATGAAATCGGACGAAACTATATATGGGAGCTATATCTAAATCTGGACCGATTTTCTCGAAACTTGGCAAACATCACTCTAGGCTCATTTCAGTACGTTATGCGAAATTTGGTGCAAATCGAACGTTATATAGGGACTTTTGTGCACCATACCTGAAATCGGACGAAACTTTATATGGGAGCTATATATAAATCTGAACCGATTCCCATGAAAATTACCACCTAATTTAAGCCTTAATATAGTACGCTGTGCCAAATTTCGTGCAAATCGAAAGTTTTATAGGAACTTTTGTGCACCATTTACCTGAAATCGGACGAAACCTTATATGGGAGCTATATATAAATCTGAACCGATTCCCATGAAACTTAGCACACATCATTTAAGCCTTAATATAGTACGCTGTGCCAAATTTCGTGCAAATCGAAAGATATTTAGGGACTTTGGTGCACCATTTACCTTTAATCGGACGAAAATATATATGGGAGCTATATCTAAATCTGAACCGATTTTTCCCAATTTCAATAGGGTTCGTCCTTGAGCCAAATAAGTGACGTATGCCAAATTTCATCCAATTCGGATAATAAATGCGACCTGTACTTTGTTTACAATTTAACATGGACAGACAGACGGGCGGACTGACGGACATGCATAAGTCGACTTAGAATGTGATTCTATGCATATTCTCAAAAGGAACTATGGGTCTATCTCGTTTCCTTTTGCCTGTTACAAACATATGCACAAAGACATAATATCCTGTATCACAGTATTCTGAAGGGTATAATCAGGAAAAAAAAGAAAAAAGAAGGATTTCAAAATTCAAAAAATTTTTAAATTTTTGTTAAAAATCCACGCCCAAGGATATACCTCAAAAAATATTTTTTATATAGTCTTGAACAAATTAAGTTTTCAAAATCCACACAAATAGCATTTAAATTTGTGTAAATATTAATTTGAAATTTTATTTAACAACATAATTAAATATTTCTGTCATTTAAATGGCATTTATTTACACTTTCACTATAATTATGTGAAATGGTTTACAAATGGCAGCAGCAGCGGCTGCGGCAACAACAAGAACAAAAATAATAACAATTTCACTATCTGGTTTTATAATTGAATGCTCGATTTAAAGTACTTAAGCTTCACACACACATGGATACATTTAAACACTTACTTATACACACATGCACACACACACACACATATGGCAATTTCAATTTCGATTTGAATATTAATTTTTACCGATTATCAGCTTATCTCGGTATTAATGTGGGTGGGGGAAAATATGTCCTACCCATAAGTAGAGAATTAATTTTAAGTTTTTAAGATTTTAATCGTTTTTGTTGTAAATTCGATTTGCCATCAATTGCAACCGAAAATGAAAATGGAAAATAAATTTTTGAAATTAATATGTAACAATTTTTTAAATGAATGTTGAGGGTTTTCAATGCAATGGCGGAGGATATTTTAAGGTCTCCTTTATATTTATATCCTGAAAAAAATCTTAGCTTCCATTACAACCATAATTTGTTGTCCAATTATTTAAATTTCATTCTCTGGCATTTTCCTGCAATCTTTGAGCACGTAATTCA
Source organism: Musca vetustissima (assembly GCF_032173495.1). Lineage (NCBI taxonomy): Eukaryota > Metazoa > Arthropoda > Insecta > Diptera > Muscidae > Musca > Musca vetustissima. Next base: position 12,747 of record NW_026879136.1, read on the forward strand.
TATCCTGCTTCCAAAGTTTTTCAATATAAATAATAACAATAGTTGCCAACAAATTATTATTACAAAAATGCTAACATATGTTAGCAGTTCGTTGGTATTATATTTAAGGGCAACAGCACTCCCACCACGTACGTACGTACTTCTGCAGGGAAACCCTTAGAAAACAGGTCAGGAAAACTTCTTAGAATATGAGAAAAATATAAATAGGAAAACAATAATATAACGAGAGGATATTGTTTTTGGGAAATATTGGAATATATGTTATAAACTCCTAAAAATATGCAATGAATATTTAAAAAAAAATCAAGGAAAAAAACGAGGTGTGGATTTTTTTATCTTGGTCCCTCTTTCCTCTCAATTGTGGACACTGACCTCTCTGCGGTGTCACGGTGGGGTAGCTATTTTCATCACCCGTTGAAATAGTAAGCTAATATGTGCCGCGAGTTCACCCATAATAACTATAAAACAAGTGAAAAAGCGGTAAGTTCGGCCGGGCCGAACTTTGGATACCCTCCACCATAGATATATTGACAGGTACTAGAAATGAAAATATAGGGAACATACCAAAAAGTGGACCTATACCGACATTTCTAAAAACGGATTATGTAAACCATAATTAAAAATTTTAGAAAATTTTAAAGGATAATTATACTCTCAGCCTTATGGCTAATGAGGGTGTGACTTTAACACGGTGAAAATGTGTCTCATCGAAATATTGGTTCTAGACCCCATGTTTCTTTGGACCAAATCCGTTTCAGAAAATTTAGATTTCATCCAAACTTTGCACATCTTATTATTTCTTCCAAGCTTAGTTCAAATTCTCGAACTTCCAATCAGGGGCTAGGTCTAAATGCGGCTATAGTTTATTATCGAACCTTACGTTCTAATTGTTTATCTCTCTATCCTCCGCAGGTGAAATGATTACAAAAGAGACTTAGAACCAAACTCAAAACGCGGAACAAATCAGATAACTATTTTAATATAAAAAAGGGGGTTATATGGGGACTACCCCAAAAAGGGGGTGAATATTAAAAAATTTTGGTAGAGAGATTTGTTACCATATACGACTACAAATTACCAAATTGCAGCAAATTCGGTTGAAAAATGCGCTCAAGAACCCCCAAATACCGAAAATTGGGGGTACCCTTATATGGGGGCTATCCGAAAAAATGGACCAATATTCATAATTTTTGGTGGAGAGATTTGGAACCTATTAGGAACCCAATGTACCAAATTTCAGCGTATTCGGTTGAAAAACGCGCTCAAGAACCCCAAAATTCCGAAAATTGGGGGGTACCCTTATATGGGGGATATTTAAAAAATTCACATATGTTTATAATTTTTTGTGGAGAGATTTGGTACATATTAAGAACTCGAAATACTAAATTATAGCCAATTCGGTGGAAAAATACAATCAAAACCCCCAAAATACTGAAAATTAGGAGGTACCGTTATATGGGGGCTACCAGAAAAAGTGGACCTATATTTATAATTTTTTGTGGGGACATTAAGTACCCAATAAGAACCCAATGTACCAAATTTCAGCGTATTCGGTTGAAAAACGCGCCCAAGAACCTCAAAATACCGAAAATTGGGGGGTACTGTTATATGGGAGCTATGTCTAAACGTGGACCGATATATCCTATCTTCGAACTTGACCTGCCTGCAGACAAAAGACAACCCTATGCAAAATTTCAGCATCCTATCTCAATTCCTTCAGAAGATAGCGTGATTACAACAGACGGACGGACCGACATGGCTAGAACGTATTAGAATTTTACCCTGATCAAGAATATATATAATTTATAGGGTCGGAAATGAATATTTCGATGAGTTACAAACGGAATGACAAAATTAATATACCCTCCATACTATGGTGGAGGGTATAAAATGGGTTGAGGCGTCGGGTTAGTTGCCCACACTCGGAAAACCTCTCATACCATGAAGAAGCAAAGAAAATCAAACCCCCCTAATGTCGACGACCCACGCAAACGTATAAAGGACCACGATCTGCGAATCTGCACTTGGAATAGGCGCACATTGTACAGAACAGGCACAGTTCTAGCTTTGGCGGATGTACTCAAGAAGTACAAAGCCGATATTATTGCCTTATTATTGCGATGGAAAGAGACAGGCGTAAGTAAAAGATGACTACGCACTGTATTATAGCTGACATGAAATGAGACGTGAATTTGGCTGCGGATTTATGGTCAACAGGAGAATAAAAGACCTCGTCTCCAGATTCACTCCAGTAGATGAGCGAATTGCTATAATCCGCATAAAAACGAAGTTCTTCGACATCAGTCTTATTTGATACAAATCTTCCGACCGAAGACAAATACATATTTTATATATATATATTTTAATTTTTCTAGGAGATTTTAATACAAAAATCGGAGGGGAAAATATCTTTGGCCCCACCTTCGGAAAATTTAGCCTTCATAAAGAAACATGCGACAATAGCATGAGGTGGATTGACTTTGCGGCAGCAAAAAACATGGTAGTTAGCAGCACCAGATTCAAGCATCTCGATATACTCAAGGCTACCTGGATTTATCCTGATCAAGCAACGAAAAATCAAATTGATCGTGTTATGATAGACGGAAGGCATTCATCCAGTGTATTAGACGTTCGATCGATCCGAGGAACGAATATCGATTCCGACCACTACCTTGTAGCAGCCAAGGTTCGCACTCGTCTCAATGCTGCAGCAATGCTGCGATCTAATGTAACACGGGAATTTTACGTCGAAAAGCTGCAAACATAACAGGTAGCCGAGGCCTATTCCGCTCAACTCAAGTAATAGTATAGAAGCACAATGGCAGAAAAATTGCCAACTCCCTACAAACTGCAGCAAAAGCAACACTTGGGTACCAAAAACCACCACCAAGAATCCCATGGTACGATCAGGAGTGTCGTAATGATACTGGAGCACGCACCAGCTGATTAGTACAATTTGGCTAGAAGAATGCAGTTCCAATGATTGGAACCTTAGCATCCTGTGTCCCGTAAACAAAAAAGGATACAAGACGATATGTGCCAACTATAGAGGAATAAGTCTTCCATCGCATATAAAGTGCTGTGTGCTGTGTGAACGATTGAAGCCAATGGTCAATGACATCATTGGACCATACCAATGCGGCTTCAGAGCTAGCAAATCTACAATTGACCAGATTTTCACTCTGCGCCAAATCCTGGAAAAGACCCACGAAAAACACATCGACACATACCACCTATTCGTCGACTATTAACCCACATTCGACAGCCCTAACCGTTCAGAGGTGTTTAAAGCCATGTCTACGTTCGGCATTCCTGCAAAATTCATACGGCTATGCAGGATAACTTAAAATGGTACAAAGTCAGCAGTTAAAGACAGAAAGGACCTATATGAGCCCTTCAATACCGAACGAGGATTCAGACAAGGTGACAGTTTGTCGTGTGACCTTTTTAACATCCTGCAGAAAAAGATCATACGAGACGCAAAGGTGAACAGAAATGGCAAACAACTCATGTTACTCGCCTACGCCGATGACATCGATATAATGTGTCGAACATTGCGAGTGGTAACTGCCACCTTTGAACAAATTGAGAAGGAGTCTGCCAAAGTCGGTGTGGCAGTAAAAGGCGAGAAGACCAAGCTGATGGTATCAACGCGCAAGACGTCCAGTAGACTCGGACCAACTGTGGAACTTGAACTCGACATAGTCAGTCGTATTAAGATGCAGCGATTACGGTGGCTAGGCCATGTTGTGCGAATGAATGAGAATGCCCCAGCTCAAAAGGCATATAAAAGCGAGCCTACTGATTGTTCCCGTAGAAGGGGAAGGCCACGAATCAGATAGAAAGACCAAGTAGAAAACAACATTTTGGAACGTGGTCTTCCGACGCGCTAGGAAATCTTCTTTTAAGCTCGGCTTATGGAACAACCGTTCTGTAATAAGCCAGCTAAGTAAAGTAAGTATATTTAGGCGTGGATTTTTGAAATTAAATTTCTATATGTTATCCTTAGGCGTGAATTTTTCCATAGCCTACACTTTGGTGTGGATTTTTAAAATGAATTTTTCCATAGACTAACCTCATTCGTGATTTTTTTCTATAGAAAATTGTTGGATGTCCATCAATTCCCCGTTTAATTATTTTTCCGTTTTTCATCTTCTTTGTGAAAATGTATAGACTTCTCTATCATCTCTGTATCCTTTGTAAAAAAACATAAATCGTTGGGTTTTTGTAACTGTTTTTCTGCCCAGAATTCACATTTCCTGGAAAACAAAACTGAAACTTCGAATTTGAAGGTACCCCATATGTATGCAAGCCTTCACAGAAATATGAATGCAACCAAAAGAGCCAATTTTTGTTGTGTGTGTGTGTGTTTGTGTGAGCATATGGCATAAAGGAACTCCTTTTCATAACTCACAATTTTATCCCAGCAGGAGTGATACATAATAGCAGTCGTTGCTTGCTGCTATTTGGCATAAATCAATGATAAATGCCTTGGGATTTCAAGAATTGTTGGTGGAGTTTGTTGCAGGCTCCATCATCAGTTTTGTGTTTTTTTTTTGTGATATGGAACAAAGCCCAGAATTCATTGCTACTTTTTTTGACAACACTAAGACAGCTGAGATATGAACATGAAGGAATATGAGCTTCAATATTTTGGAAATTTAAGATGGTGTTGAAGGACATAAATCCTAGATTCCTTTAATAATTTATTTCAATATTTCTGCATTAAGTTTTAAATATTTAAAACTGCCTCCCTAAAAATGTGCCTCCTTTCCCTAAACAAAATTTGTCGAGCGAGAAAAAAATCTATTCAAACATTGTTATCATTTCCCTTTTATTTTTTTTAGCCACCCCTAAAACTATGAACCATTGAAGAGTGTTGATTAATATAAAATATTTTTTTTTTGTTTAAGCGGGGGACTACGGTTAATTAAATTTTCACAATGCTGTTGTTAATACATCTCCGGCCAGATAGGGGTCGCATGCATAGGGGTCTGGATTACAGGAAGGAAATTATTATAAATGAGAGGAAATAGTTTTATGCCATTGTTGTTCGTTACAATTTTGAAATGGGGGAGTTGAATTAAATTATTAAATATTTAATCCTCCGAAAAATTATTGTTTTCGAAATCCACGTCTAAAAATAGGCCTTAGAAAATTAATTTCAAAATACCACGCCTAAAATAGGCCCAAGAAAATTAATTTCACAATTCCACGCCTAAAAATAGGCCCTAGAAAATTAATGTAAAACCAGTGAGGAAAGTAATAAAGTCGGATCTGAACCGATTTTCATGAAATTTTACACAGATCGTTCTAGACTTAATTCAGTACGCTATGCCAAATTTCGTGCAAATCGAAGGATATATTGGGGCTTTGGTGCACTATTTACCTAAAATCGGACGAAAATATATATGGGAGCTATATCTAAATCTGAACCGATTTTCACGAAATTTAACACACATCGTTCTAGATTTAATTCAATACGCTATGCCAAATTTCGTGCAAATCGGAAGATATATGGGGTCTTTGGTGCACCAATTACCTAAAATCGGATGAAAATATATATGGGAGCTATATCTAAATCTGAACCGACTTTCACCAAACTTTGCACACATCATTCTAGACTAATTTCAGTATCGGGCGAAAATGTATATGGGAGCTATATCTAAATCTGAACCGATTTTCACGAAATTTTACACACATCGTTCTAGACGCTATTCAGTAAGATATGCAAAATTTCGTGCAAATCGAAAGATATATGGGGACTTTGGTACACTGTTTACCTTAAACCGGACGAAAATATATATGGGAGCTATATCTAAATCTGAACCGATTTTCACGAAACTTTGCACACTCCGTGCTAAACGTAATTCAGTACGTTATGTGAAATTTACTTTAGTGGACTATTTACCTAAAATCGGGCGAAACTATATATGAAAGCTATATTTAAATCTGAACCGATTTTCACGAAATTTTGCACACATCATTCTGGACCTAATTCGCTACGCTATGCCAAATTTAGTGCAAATCGAATCATATATAGGGACTTTGGTACACCATTTATCTTAAATCGGACGAAAATATATATGGGAGCTATATCTAAATCTAAACCGATTTTTCCCAATTTCAGTGGGGTTCGTCCTTTGGCCAAACAAATGAGCTGTGCCAAATTTCATCCCATTCGGATCATAAATGTGACCTGTACTTTGTTTACAATTTATCATGGACGGGCGGACGGACATGCATAAATCGACTCAGAAACTGATTCTATGTAAATTCTCAAAAGGAACCATGGGTCTATCTCGATTATTTGTGCCTGTTAAACACAAATGAGCAAAGTCATAATACCCTGTACCACAGTGTGGTGAAGGGTATAAAAATCCATGCCTTGGGATAGGCCATAAAAAATTAATTTCAAAAAATCCACGTCTTGGGATAGGCCATAAAAATTATTTAAAAAAAATCCACGCCTTGGGATAGGCCATAAAAAATTAAGTTCAAAAAATCCACGTCTTGGGATAGGCTAAAAAATTATTTAAAAAAATCCACGCCTTGGGATAGGCCATAAAAAATTAATTTAAAAAAATCCACGCCTTGGGATAGGCCATAAAAAATTAATTTAAAAAAATCCACGCCTTGGGATAGGCCATAAAAATTATTTTAAAAAAATCCACGCATTGGGATAGGCCATAAAAATTAATTTAAAAAAATCCAATGGGTCCTTAAATAAAAATTAATTTAAAAAATCCATAAAAAATTAATTAAAAAAAATCCACGCCTTGGGATAGGCCATAAAAATTATTTTAAAAAATCCACGCCTTGGGATAGGCCATAAAAAATTAATTTAAAAAATCCACGCCTTGGGATAGGCCATAAAAAATTAATTTAAAAAAATCCACGCCTTGGGATAGGCCATAAAAAATTAATTTAAAAAAATCCACGCCTTGGGATAGACCATAAATAATTTAAAAAAATCCACGCCTTGGGATAGGCCATTTTCAAGAAATCCACGCCTTGGGATAGGCCATAAAAATTATTTTAAAAAAGGATAGGATAGGCCATTAAAAAAATAATTAAAAAAAATTCACGCCTTAGGTTAGGTCATAGAAAATTAACTTTAAAAAATCTCCGCCTAAACATTCACGCCTTATGATAAGCCATAAAAAAGGATTTTTAAAAATCCACTCCTAAGATGGGTCTTAAAAAAATTATTTAAAAAAAAATATATATTTCCCTCCCCATTATCTCCTTGCCGATCTCATTACTTACCATTTGAATATCTTTTACGTGCCACTTTATGAAGTTTATATATATGTGCGAGAGAGAGAGAGAGGAAGAAACTAAACTGCAATTTGTGGTTTTAATAGCCTGACCTAATCTGCATATAAATGAAATGGTTCACGTCTTGGTAATTAGACCACAAAGGCGGGGATGGAGAAGAGGCATAGCAAGGCAATATCTAAACGATGCTTACTATAAACGAGCAGCAATAGCAAAAAATCGTTAAAGATAAACAATTTATGTAACATGGGGGCGTATAAGTGTTAACCACAATCATACGCCCCCCATGAAAGCCACAATCAATGCAAAATTATTATTAATCATACGTTAGATGTTGCAGAAATTTCTTGAGTGAATTTTTATTTTACTTTGAATCTCCTTAACCTAAAATTTTTGTTTCAAACTTCAATTAATTAAAACCCCATTCCTCAAAAGAGCTCGATGCACTTACCTTGGCAGCTAAGTTGCATTAACTCCTTCTTTACGACAATTTAATGCACTTCAACATTGTTTCAAATACAATTTTTTTGTTTGTTGCCACTGCCAACAATTTCTTCTAATTGAAATTCCCCACCACACACACACACCAAACCCCATCCACTTTGCTTTTAACTCATTTTAATTTTTAGCCAAGAGTTTTATGCATTAAGTAGATCTTTACGGAATTTAATTGGAACGTAACACACGACAGCTGTTGCTGGGGAAGAAAATTTTATTTTGCCAACATTGTTGTAAGGAGTTGATAGGGTTTAATTTTGCAGGGAAGCAGAAAAAATAAATCGAAAATTAATTTGCAATAAAATAATAAAAAAGGGAGAAAATTTCATTACCTTGACATCAGGGCGTATAATTGATGGCAGTAGTTATACGCAGTGGTGTACCAATGGCAGCAATTTCCTTGGAATCTAAAAAAATATTTTTAAAAAATCCACGCCTTATGGTAGCCTCCGAAAAAATATTTTTAAAAAATCCACGCCTGTTGGTAGCCTCCGAAAAAATATTTTTAAAAAATCCACGCCTGTTGGTAGCCACCGAAAAAAATATTTTTAAAAAATCCACGCCAGTTGGTAGCCTCCGAAAAAAATATTTTTAAAAAATCCACGCCTGTTGGTAGCCTCCGAAAAAAATATTTTTAAAAAATCCACGCCAGTTGGTAGCCTCCGAGAAAAATATTTTTAAAAAATCCACGCCTGTTGGTAGCCTCCGAAAAAAAATTTTAAAAATCCATGCCTCCGAAAAAATATTTTTAAAAAATCCACGCCTGTTGTAGCCTCCGAAAAAAATATTTTTAAAAAAGCCACGCCTGTTGTAGCCTCCGAAAAAAATATTTTTAAAAAAGCCACGCCTGTTGTAGCCTCCGAAAAAATATTTTTAAAAAATCCACGCCTGTTGGTAGCCTCCGAAAAAATATTTTTAAAAAATCCACGCCTGTTGGTAGACTCCGAAAAAATATTTTTTAAAAAATCCACGCCTGTTGGTAGCCTCCGAAAAAATATTTTTAAAAAATTCACGCCTGTTGGTAGCCTCCGAAAAAATATTTTTAAAAAATCCAAGCCTGCTGGTAGCCTCCGAAAAAATATTTTTAAAAAATCCACGCCTGTTGGTAGACTCCAAAAAAATATTTTTAAAAAATCCACGCCTGTTGTAGCCTCCGAAAAAAATATTTTTAAAAAATCCACGCCTGTTGGTAGCCCCCGAAAAAATATTTTTAAAAAATCCACGCCTGTTGTAGCCTCTGAAAAAATATTTTTATAAAATCCACGCCTGTTGGTAGCTTCAAAAATATTTTTTTAAAAATCCACGCCTTGGACAGACCTTTAAAATATTTTTTTTTTAATTCACGCCCAACCCAATCGCCTTTAACTTCCTTATCAAAACGCCCTTCCTTTGCTTTAGACAATCCTTTGCAATTATTTGTATCCATTATCTTAGGGAATGTAAAAAATTCCCCTTAAAGGCAGATTGTCATCACCCTCTCAACCCAAGAAAACCCAATGACATGTCCATATAAGTAGTCTCATTGACACCCTTAGGTGTTGGGATTAACAAATATGTTTTTCGTTGTCCGAAAGAGGAAACACATTAAGTAATTATGGTCTCAACCACCTCCCCCTCCTCCCCTTTGGATGTTTCACAGTCACATTAGCCTCGGGGTGTTATCTGTAAATGTCTCCAATTTGCCTTTTGGCCAAAAATTAGCAGTCCATACACGTTGTGTTCGTCGTTCACACATAAACACAAATAATTTGTGTTAGGACATTTGAGATGTCAGCCCTTGGGGGATTCCAATCCATGCTAACAGCTAAGTAGCATATGATGTCGGCGCAGAGCTTGGCTAATCTTAGGGGAGGTAACAAACAAATGATTAAATAATAAATTTAAGACTGAAAATAATTTTCCAATAGAAGAAGTGGCTACATTGGGAAAGGTCATGAAGATCCAAACCAACTGAAAAAAAGAAGAAACTACCTTCGTTTACAAAACATCACCCTTATCCCTTTTCATCTTGCCATCAAATGCCTATACACTTCAAAAGTGGCCATCAAAAGCATGCCGAACATTCATCAAATCCAATGCCAAAAATAGCTCGAGGAGATTAAAAATGTACCTGATACTAAGAAAATGAAATTTCATTCAATGAAGTTTGCCAGTTTTTGATGGCTTTCATTTTCCCATTTTGAATTTGAGATGGGCTTTTTGAATAGTTCATAGTATTCGAAACGAATTTGAATTCTAAGAATTTTAAAAGGAAAGCAATGTGGAATTTCAAATGTTAAGACAAATGAAAACAACTTTGGGTAATAAACCACCATTCTAAGAATCTGGGACATAGTGGCGTATACATGGTGTCAGTAGTCATACGCGCTTTGGTTCATGGGAATAGTGTAGCGTATACGTGGTATCATTAGTCATACGTACTATGGTACAAGAAAAAATAGAAAGGCAAAATAGCTTAAGATTCCTTCCTAAAAAATTCTCGAAATTTGGCATTGCTTATTTTAGATGAGGACTTAAAACAAAAAAATTTCAGGATATTAAAAAAATATTTCTTTATTTTTTTAAATTTAGTGCCATAATTTTTCTTAGCAGCATATTTGAAGTCTAAAAATATTTAAAATATATTGGACGATGTATGTAATAGGGTTAAAATTTTTAAACAAATTTTTATACCCTACACAACTATGTTGTCAGGGTATTATAGCTTTGTACAGCCCCAAGAGTTTGTGAAATATTGGTCCTAGACCCACTTTTAAGTATACCGATCGTCATATCTCGACTAGCAGAGTCAATCCGTCCGTCCGTCTGTCCATTATAATTTGTAAACACGATACAGGCCACAGTTATGGACCAATCCTCACGAAATTTTGCATGTAGGATGGTTTCTGGCCAATGAAGACCCCTATTGTTCCTGATAAAGATTGGTTAATATTTAGGGGATGAAATGGACCAAAAACTTTATTTTTGTGTGATTTTCTGGTTGCTCCAGAGGCTGTAATTATGGCCCGAACGTCGTGAAATTTTACAAACAAACATGCCTGTTTTGATAAAGATCGGTCAATATTTAGCGGGTCAAATGGACCCTGACTTTTGTGTGAAAAATTACAAAATTTGGATTCTATGGAGTATATATTTACTCCTATAGGACGTAGACCCGAGAAGTGGATAATATATCCAAGAGGGATGGCTGACCTTTAAATTGATACCAATTATATTATCGTATGTTCTCGGATGTGGGAGTTATACTTAAATATTTGCAGATATTATATAGTAACCCTTACCGCACTAGAGGGCGGAAATATAACGCTGATCGATTTGAAATTTTCCATGGGGTTCCAGTTATGGTTAAAGACAGCGCTTGTAATTTTCAATGATGATCAGATAATAATTTTGGGATGGTGTGGACCGAAAATTAATTTTTTGCAATTTTTCGAATCGATATATAGGCCAAAGTTATAAGCCGAACATCACCATATGCTGAAGTCAATCTGGACAAGTAATTAGAAGGGCTGTACTGAATATTAGTAATATTCGGAAAATATGTCAGTGTATGGGAGATGTGCTGTTGACCTCTAATCGGGTAAGAGGGTGCAAATGTCACGTAATATTTCCCAGGCTCGGAATAAAGTTCTTTACAAAGTTAGAACTCTGTCGTAGTTGTGTAGGGTATCGTATGGTCGGCCCCGTCCGACTATACTGCTCTGCTCACTGGTTTGAATTAAGTTTTGTGCATATGTTTGCAACAGGCAAAAGGAAACGAGATAGACAAATGGTTCCTTTTGAGAATATGCATAGAATCACTTTCTGAGTCGATTTATGCATGTCCGTCATTCCGTCCGTCTGTTCGTCGTTAGATGTTGAATTGTAAACAAAGAACATGTCGCATTTATGATCCGATTTGGATGAAATTTGGCGCAAATCACATATTTGGTCCAAGGGCGAACCCTATTGAAATTCAAGAAAATCGGTTCAGATTTAGATATAGCTCCCATATGCATTTTCATCCGATTTAATCTAAATAGTGCACCAAAGTCCCTATATATTATTCGATTTGCTCGAAATTTGGCATAGAGTACTGAACTAGGTCCAAAAGCTTGTGTGCCAAGTTTCGAGAAAATCGTTTAAGATGTAGATATAGCTCCCATATATAGAATCGTCCGATTTAAGGAAAATGTTGTACCAAAGTCCCTATATATCTTTCGATTTGCACGAACTTTGGCAGATCGTAATGAATTAGGTCTAGAATAATGTGTGTTAAGTTTCGAGGAAATCGGTTCAGATTTAGATATAGCTCCCATATATATTTCCGTCCGATTTAAGGTAAATGGTCCACCAAGGTCCCCAAATAACTTTCGATTTGCACGAAATTTAGCGCAGCGTAATGAATTAGGTCTATTATGATGTGTGTTCAGTTTCGTGAAAATCGGTTCAGATTTAGATATAGCTCCCATATATAGTTTAGTCCGATTTAAGGTAAATGGGGCACCAAAGTCCCTATATATCTTTCGATTTGCACGAAATTTGGCAGAGAGTAATGAATTAGGCCTAGAGTTATGTGTGTTATGTTTCGTGAAAATCGGTTCAGATTTAGATATATCTCCCATATATATTTTCGTCCGATTTAATGGAAATGGTGCACCAAAGTCCCTATATATCTTTCGATTTTCACGAAATTTGGCACAGCGTAATGAATTAGGTCTAGAATGATGTGTGTTAAGTTTCCTGAAATGGTTCAGATTTAAGTATAGCTTCTATATCTGACCAAATGAAAAATTTAGTATCGGTTGCAGATTGACATGTTTATGGATCCAATTTTTACTGGTCCTTTAAAAATGCGACGTCTGTTAGGATTCATCTGTTGAATATAACCAAACTGGTGAAGGGTATCATATAGTCGGCCCCGTCCGACATTACTTCTTTCCTTACTGGTTTTTACTTGTGTTTTTTTTTCACTTCTGCGCCAACTGGCGTATACATAATGTCCATACTCATACGACCCACATGATAGTCCACCAAGTATAATCAATGGCATTCTTATACAACTTTTCCTTAACAATAAAATTTATCAGGAAACTTCTAGCAATTTCTATGCCACTTATTAGCTAATGTTCTTGTTTTCTACCGCGAATTCCCCTGACATAATGAATACGCTTACGATTCTCATTCTATTCCCCAAATGCTTTTTGCCATTCAATGGCATATTTGAACATTTATCAAAATTCCATAGAAATTTTTGCACAGCGAAAAACTTGTGCAACATTTTCATAAAACTTACTTAACGACATGGAACATAAATCTTGGCAGAAGTAGCAGAAAAGTTTGAGCGAGGGATACATATGTATGAAAATAAGTATTGCATATTGAAAATATAGTCTTTCAAATCCACGCCTGTAAATATGCCTTTTTTAAATATCCACGCCTGTAAATATGCTTTGAAGGATATACATATTTACGGTGAAAAATATTTTTAAAATATCCA